>NC_081553.1:101876240-102176240 GCF_963082655.1 Stomoxys calcitrans | reverse complement strand
AAAAAGCAGCAGAAACTATCTGCTGTTTATAGCAAACTAAGTTTGCTGGTTAACAAATTTCTTGAACCTGCCAAAATGGTCTATAACTTTAGACTTTACTTTTCACTCTCACTCCGTAGTTGTTGTACTTTAGTACAGTTACAAGTCTCTAAGTATGAAAGTAATGTGCGTTTCGATCCGTCCGTCTGTCTATAGTGTATTTCATGATTCGTATGAGTTTCGATTGCGTCTTGCGTTAACAAAACACATTTTGTAATTGCTTAGTACACATAACCATGGCCGGGGCCAGTACTCTTTGGGCGAATTTTCGAGAAATCGTGCATTCTTTTTTGGAATACACAATCGACGAAATTGCTTGCAGAGTCGACCTTTGGCCATGTACATACACAGTACTCACCATCTATGAATACCGGAACATTTATCTCTTCAACTGTAGCAGTAGGCGGCATTGCTCCACTCATATCCGCTGCTGTAGGGCACATATCGGCACCTGTCAACTCTATGCCGGCCATCGATGCCAATGTCGACGATGGCTTCTGCCTCACTGTATATTCTTGTATTGGTATTGGTTGTTTGACGCTTTCCTGGCAAATATCCTTGGTATGAGGATATTGAATTATCTCCTGTTTGATTATTAAAGAATCTTTCGACTTGGGCTCTGATTTCGCTGTCCAATTCTTGCTTACACTTATCAACTGGTCTAAATTCTTTAGAGGTATTGTACTGGGACTTGGACTGAACTTCTGGGAATTCTTGGTCTCTGGACTGGTGTTTATCTTTACGTTGCTTTGAGACTTGGTCAAAAAGGGTATTCTTATTATCCTTGGCGTTGCCCTCAGGGAACTTTCTGGGGCAGCCGACACCAGATTTGAACTTTTCTGGTGGACTTCCGCTATTTGTGGAGAAGCTTTCCGAACCAGTTGCGTATTCGCAGGCCTGGTAAGCAAAAATATTCTTGGTTTCGAAGTTTGTTTTGGTATTTTTAACACTGTGGTTCGATTCTTGGTTTGCAATGGTTGATTTGTTGACAATGTTGCCTTGGGCTCCGGACAAGATTGCAATGCAGGCTTTCGAATCATGGGTAACTTGGTTGGATTTTGTATAGTTTGCATGGGTAGTGGGTGTTGTGGTTCCTGTATCATCAATATTATACTTTCTGGACTTTCCGAGCTTGTCGTTATCGTTATAGTTTGGATAGTTTGTCTGGACAATTGATCGGATTCCCGTCTTAATGAGATAGTAGACGGGAATTGTTGCAAGTTTCTTGCTGCGTTCTTGTAAAGATTGTTGTTGGTTGTTGTTGTTGTGGTTGGCTTGGGGCCGAGATTGGCTGGATTGAATGTCAACGCTGAATGCCATTTTGATCTTGGCTATGGTAGCAGTAGGACAGATTATCAAGGACAACAACAAACGGACAACAGATATGTTTCAAATTTTCATATGTAAACGGACCCCAATTTTCATAGGTTTTTTTGTTTTTGTTATTTCAATACCATACAGTGTTCATTGGTTTTCATTTATAGCGTCATTTCGTTTGGCATTTGTGCAATTTTTTTTTATTTTATTTTGGCAGATGTTGACAGGTATTGTTTTAATTCACAGAGTGAATTGTGTTTTTTTTTTTGTTATTTTTTGTTTTGTTAGTCAAGGAAAACAAAAAAAGTAATACAGTTGATATGCGGAGTGGAGCAATAGCGTTTTTATTTTTTTTTTATTTTTTTTACGAAAATGAGGAAGAAAAAAAAGTAAACAAAAAATGCAATTATTAAATGTCCTTATGACCAACAAGGATTTCAGTCAATTTTTTTTTACAACAGAAAAAAAAACAATAATTCTCAAAATTTAAACCAAAACTTGGCGTCTACAAAATTCTTTGTCAAATATTTAAAATGGATTACAATTGGAATGTTTTATGGTGTGGGCAAGATGACAAGTAATATCAAGTTTAAGGTCAATGACTTTGATTGTCGGGGAGGTACAAGTTTATTGCAGTTTACCTACTTGATATTATTTGCATTTTGCTTCAATTACAATATACTGCTTAGCTAAACGGAAAATTTCTATGCTTTTTTTGTTTCTTTTCTCTTGGGGGTGTTTTACAATTTTTTCTTGGGTATTTTTTCGTATTTTCTTTCTTGGGTTTTTTTTTTTGTTTTTTTTGTTTTTCTTTTTTTCTTGGGTTTTTTGTATTTTCATTTTTTTTCTTGGGTTTTTTCATCTTTTTATTTTTTCTTGGGTTTTTTTCGATTTTTTTGTTAGGGTATTTTTGTTTTTTTTTTATTTTTTTTGTAATTTTTTTTTTGTTTTTTTTTTAATAATTTTTGTTTTTTTTTTTTAATTTTTTTAAATTTTTTTTTTTGCTTTTCTTTTTTTATTTATTTATTTTTTTTTTAATTTTTTCGACATCCCATTATTCTCATTTTTGTTCTTTTTTTTATAATTGTACATTTTTTCATAATTTTCCCCCATATTTCTGTAAAAGAATTTTTATGCTATGATGACAATATCATATGGTGAATTTTTAAAATTTTGCCTTTTTTTTAATTAGTTGTTTTTTAAATAAGGTCTACAAAATATATTTAAATGCTATTCGTTTTTATACTTACTTTTAATTCACCGTTTGAAAGGAACAATGAAATTGTAGGGGAACCTCTAAACTTGCTCTTCAAAGAGTCTTAGATGCAACTTCCCTCAAACTGTAAAATAAACAATGAAAAAATAATCCATATTAAAATGAGTTTCATAAATGGTTCGCATATACGTCAACTATAAAGAGAAATACCCTTTCAATGGAAAAAAAATGTAAGGTTATTGCAAAATACAACTAGCAGAGACATAAATAACTTATTTTCGTGCTACATGGCCATCAAAAGATGAAAAATTTCGCTTAAATTTTCTCTATGTATTCGATAAAGATTGTGAGTGCGAGAAAACAGGTGACATACAAGTCAATACAAAAAAAGGTTTTGTATAACATAGTGAATGCCGAGCAGGGGCCTAATCATGTTATTTGTTTTTGCTTCGAACAAGATGTCGATACGAATTTGCTATTATTTTGTACAGCGCTGCCACTATCAAAAAGCGAATCATAGAATTAAAACAAAATATGAAAATTTAGTTGGCGGCAGTGGTTAAAAATAAAAACTACATTATTTTGTAAATTTAAATTCAAAAATTACTCTTTAATTTGTTGTAGTTGGTGGATCTTTCTCTTAGGAAGACAGAATCAACAATTTCATGGACGAGCGGAGTAAATTTCTTGCAGCGCTTCGACATATGTTTGTGGCATATGATTTTACGCCTAAAAGAAGCTATCTAGCCGACAGCAATATTAACCATTAAAGTTTTTGACCACTAAAAGCTTAAAAATAATGTAGTAAATAGCTAACAAGTTGGAAGTTGTGAGATAGTGGAAATTGAATGCCGTGATTTGGCCCCAGAGCAGAGATCAAACCTGATTGAGAGCGAGAAAAAAGTTTCAAAGCGTTTTTCGATGTGTACTTATTAGTGTGAAGTAGTGTTTTTTTAATGTTCTAAAAATTAAAAAAAAAAATGCATATCGATCAAATAATAAGTGGCATTTTGTTCCGGCATTATATAAATAATAAAATTCGATTATTAACACCAAAGAAATTGTAAAAACCCCCAATTACACTAAAAAGGAGTGAGTTTGTTGAATTTCATTATTTATATAATGCCCTAAAAAATTTCCTTATCATTTGAATGATATGCATTTTTTTTTTATTTTTAAAATATTAAACATCAACAATGCAAAGCGCGAAAAACGCTTTGGAAATGTTTTCTTGCATTCAATCGGCTCTGCTCTCCACTCTGATCGGCGTTTACTATGTTATGTACAAGCTTATTTGTATTTACTTGTATGTAACCAGTTTTCACGCACGCACAATCTTGATCGCATTGATAATCTCCGCTCGGCTTTCAGCGCGCACTCTGTTCGCACCGTTATGCAGAGTTTACATGGCACATCTGATGTATTGCCATTGTAATAGTATTGGTGAAAACAAAGGTGTATGCATCACATGTACACATAACCATCAGTGATTGCTGAAAAATCAATTGATTTTTTTCGATGAATGTCGTCTATCGATAGCCGTTTACAAAGAAATGTGTTATCATTAATTGACAGATATTGAAAAACACGTTCTGTGCCAAATAAAGTTATAAAAGGAGAAGTAAAGTATGAAAAATGAAATTAAATAAAAAAAAAAGAAAAAATCGATGTACCGTTTTGGGCAAAAGCTGTAATGAACACGTACACACGATGAGTATAATCATGATGTGTCGTCTAAAAGGGCCATAAGGAATCCAATTGAGTATTTTGGGTCCTAGCATGAAATCTACTCTCCAAGTTTTGAACAAACATCTTTTTCCATGTGGCCAGGGTAGTCACATGTCTCTTTAAAAACAATTCGTTTAAATAGTTCTTTTCGACCTAGTTAAACAATCATTTAGGAAAGTTATAAACAAAGGAGATTTGTAACCGAAAAGGAATGGCCTATTTGGCTCCACTTGCAAACGAACCTTTAACAATTACCATATTTTTTATCAGTCGTCTATACATCGAAAATGCTCAACTGCTGGTAATCGAATTTTGTCAACGTTATTTAAAGATCAATTTTTTCGGTTGATTGATAATGGCAAATTTAAAAGAATCGAATTCCCCAAAACTGATATTTTTCAAATAATGCGCAGTTAAAAAATCCCAAATTTTTTTACCTAAGTTACTTGATCATAACTTCAAAAGGCATAGATTTTCGATAACATTCCATACAAGTTGGTAACAAAAAAGAAAATAAAGGCCATTATTCATTGTATAAACATATATACCTACCTATGTATGTTTGTATTATCATTCACAAGAAGTTAACAAAAATAGTTAACAACTAACAAATAGATTAAAAGCTTTGCTCATATTGCTATTGATGACAGAAAGAAAGCCATCAAAAAGCTTTTTTTTCTATTACCCATACATATGGGCTGTATTTTTATTTGAATTCTTGTGGTCGTTCATGAATCAAAAAAAGCTTTAGCCGCTGGGGGAAAACCCCATATAATTAAACACATTTGTTGCCGCTTTTTTTTAATGAAAATAAAATAATTACTTTTCATTACCAGCACCACTACCGGTAGGGCCTTGGGTGGTACATTTTTTTTATCAACTACAGAAAATCTCTATAATTGCTTTCAAATATTTCCCCATTGTTTAATTGTTTAAAAGTGACCACATGCAAATAGCGAATATACTAAGTATGCCTTCATAGTTTTGTTTGACATGACGTCTGTTACCGTTGCATGTCAACACAAAATGGCGTCACATCATTTCAAATTTAGGGAAAAAGGAGAAGAGCTCGCGGAAACGAAAAAGTAAAAGAATTAAAAAAAAAACAACCAAGCACACCAGTTGTTGTTATTCAATTCAAAGAATTGACTTGGAACACTGCCAATGTGTAGGTTGATGTGTGTGTGTGTTTGAGTAAAGATGTGTGACTGTTCATATTTGATAAATACATTTATTGTACACAGTAATATTTGTGTAGGCGTTGTGAGTTAGCGATTGGCGGTAGGACAAAGGGCAATATTTGCCTTGTTTTTCTTTAGCAAAAGGTCGTGTTTGTGCATGTCATATACGCCACATTGGAGTACAGGTATATACTAGTTATATAAAATTAAATTCATTTTCTGTAGATTCTTGACAAAAGTTAGTAAATACAATAGGCAATTGTTTTGAGGGCTTTTTTTCGTGGAATTCTTGGAAAATTTGAGGGTATATGCATTTTTGGTCCACCATTCGGAAAAAATGTGTCTGCCCTTTCAGAGAAAAATTTTCTGTTTCATGTAATATTGGATTTGTATACGTACAGCGGTCAAAAAAAGTATTCATCATTAGCAAAATTGATAATAAATTCACTTATTTTGGGTAATTGAAGAAAATTTAAAGTAAACAAATAATGCAGTTTTATGCAATAGTTTATTTTTCGTAATATGTTTTAAAATAAATTCAAAAAATAAATTTAATTAGCGCAAAAAATGCAATTTTATATAATAACACCAAAAACAGAACAAAAAAAGTATTCATCATTGATGTGCTATCATCAAAGTCAAATTCAAATATTATTTGGGAATCCCCCTTTTCTGTTTTATTTAGTAAAGGAGGCTTTGCCCTTGACAGCAAATATTTAATTTCATTGAAAATATACAGCGGTCAAAAAAAGTATTCATCATTCAATGTTTTTTTTTTTAATAAGTCTACAAAAGACAATTGGAATAAAAACATATTAAACTAATGATGCAGTAGTGCTTGTGTGATATATATGTACACAATTTCATTGTTTTTAAAGAAAAAAATAGTATTTATTGGAACAAAAAGGGCCTTTTTACAGCTGAACACAAAAAATTAAACAAAAAAAGTATTCATCATTGCAAAAAAACAAAAAAATAAATAACATAATTTAAAAAAATTAATACTTTGTTATTCGACCACCGCGTCTTATAACTTCTTTTAAACGGTTTGACATCGATTGGACTAATTTAGCGGTTATATATTGGTCTATATTAGTCCATTCCTCCATTATCACCTGTTGCATTTGACTCTTGCTCGAAAAATTGCGCGTTCTCAATTTGCGTTCGAGATGTTCCCAAAGATGTTCAATTGGGTTCAAGTCGGGACTTTGAGGAGGAGTTTTAATGACTTTGGGGCAGTTATACAGCATCCACATCTTGGTATTTAAAGCAGAATGTTTGGGGTCATTATCTTGATAATATTGAAAGTTATTACCAAGCCCAAGTTTTACAGCACTATCTTTTAAATTCCTCTTTAAAATGTCAATGTAATACTTATGATCCATTACTCCATTAATAATTTCAAGATTTCCCGCTCCTGAAGCCGCCATACACCCCCAAACCATTAAACCACCTCCACCATGTTTTACAGTAGCAACTGTGTTTCGTTCTTCAAGCTCTGTATTTGGTTTTCTGTACACTATGACCTTTCCATCGCACCCAAAAAGATTAAACTTGCTCTCGTCTGCAAAAATGACTGTTTTCCAAAATGATTCGGGCTGTTTTACATACATTTTTGCGAAGTTTAGCCTTTTCACTCGGTTTATTTTATTTATAAAGGGCTTCTTACGTGCAGTTGTTCCTCTGTAACTATGCCTTTTGAGTGTATTTCGAATTGTTTGTGTAGTAACTTCCTTCCCTAAATATTCCATAGTGTTTTTACGAAGAATGGTCGCATTTGTCTTCGGAGTTTTCTGAACTTGCCGCACTAGCCAACGCACATCTCCAACTGAAAGTGCTTTTGGTCGACCAGATCTTGGTTTATTGTCAACAGTTTTCGTTTCTGTCCACTTTCTGATGATGGATTGTATAGTAGATCGTGGTCTATTTAATATTTCACTGATAGTTTTTTGAGTTAAACCATTCCTGTGGTGTTTTATTATCAAAACTTTTACCTCATCAGAAACCTCGTTTTGCTTACGACCCATTTTGACAAAAACTATATTTTCAATGAAATTAAATATTTGCTGTCAAGGGCAAAGTCTCCTTTACTAAATAAAACAGAAAAGGGGGATTCCCAAATAATATTTGAATTTGACTTTGATGATAGCACATCAATGATGAATACTTTTTTTGTTCTGTTTTTGGTGTTATTATATAAAATTGCATTTTTTGCGCTAATTAAATTTATTTTTGAATTTATTTTAAAACATATTACGAAAAATAAACTATTGCATAAAACTGCATTATTTGTTTACTTTAAATTTTCTTCAATTACCCAAAATAAGTGAATTTATTATCAATTTTGCTAATGATGAATACTTTTTTTGACCGCTGTAGTTTTTGTCAAAATGGGTCGTAAGCAAAACGAGGTTTCTGATGAGGTAAAAGTTTTGATAATAAAACACCACAGGAATGGTTTAACTCAAAAAACTATCAGTGAAATATTAAATAGACCACGATCTACTATACAATCCATCATCAGAAAGTGGACAGAAACGAAAACTGTTGACAATAAACCAAGATCTGGTCGACCAAAAGCACTTTCAGTTGGAGATGTGCGTTGGCTAGTGCGGCAAGTTCAGAAAACTCCGAAGACAAATGCGACCATTCTTCGTAAAAACACTATGGAATATTTAGGGAAGGAAGTTACTACACAAACAATTCGAAATACACTCAAAAGGCATAGTTACAGAGAAAGAACTGCACGTAAGAAGCCCTTTATAAATAAAATAAACCGAGTGAAAAGGCTAAACTTCGCAAAAATGTATGTAAAACAGCCCGAATCATTTTGGAAAACAGTCATTTTTGCAGACGAGAGCAAGTTTAATCTTTTTGGGTGCGATGGAAAGGTCATAGTGTACAGAAAACCAAATACAGAGCTTGAAGAACGAAACACAGTTGCTACTGTTAAACATGGTGGAGGTGGTTTAATGGTTTGGGGGTGTATGGCGGCTTCAGGAGCGGGAAATCTTGAAATTATTAATGGAGTAATGGATCATAAGTATTACATTGACATTTTAAAGAGGAATTTAAAAGATAGTGCTGTAAAACTTGGGCTTGGTAATAACTTTCAATATTATCAAGATAATGACCCCAAACATTCTGCTTTAAATACCAAGATGTGGATGCTGTATAACTGCCCCAAAGTCATTAAAACTCCTCCTCAAAGTCCCGACTTGAACCCAATTGAACATCTTTGGGAACATCTCGAACGCAAATTGAGAACGCGCAATTTTTCGAGCAAGAGTCAAATGCAACAGTTGATAATGGAGGAATGGACTAATATAGACCAAAATATAACCGCTAAATTAGTCCAATCGATGTCAAACCGTTTAAAAGAAGTTATAAGACGCGGTGGTCGAATAACAAAGTATTAATTTTTTTAAATTATGTTATTTATTTTTTTGTTTTTTTGCAATGATGAATACTTTTTTTGTTTAATTTTTTGTGTTCAGCTGTAAAATGGCCCTTTTTGTTCCAATAAATACTATTTTTTTCTTTAAAAACAATGAAATTGTGTACATATATATCACACAAGCACTACTGCATCATTAGTTTAATATGTTTTTATTCCAATTGTCTTTTGTAGACTTATTAAAAAAAAAACATTGAATGATGAATACTTTTTTTGACCGCTGTATGTAAGTAGTTAGCCATGCCAGATGGTCGGGATGATCCCGACTGTCTATATCTATGCCGGCTTGCGATTATTCGACAGAAAATATGGGAAGATCACGACTTTTGGAGCCAAAACATATATCGAAACAATCTTCAGTATAAATTCGAGGTTCCTCTTCTGTGCAATCCATTTTCGAAGCACTTGAGTCACATCCGTTTGTCTACGTACGTTTCTGTCTGTTCGCTGTAATCACATTTCTGTTGATGAAACTTGATACAGTTATAGCTTTGGTCCCGTTTAATTTA
Source organism: Stomoxys calcitrans (assembly GCF_963082655.1). Lineage (NCBI taxonomy): Eukaryota > Metazoa > Arthropoda > Insecta > Diptera > Muscidae > Stomoxys > Stomoxys calcitrans. The sequence continues at coordinate 102,166,793 of NC_081553.1, read as the reverse complement.
TTATGGCTTACCGTTTTATTTCGGTATGGCCCCCGTATAGAACATTTTCCCGGTGTTATACCTTGCTTTCTGATGAATGACCGTATGTCCTCCAAGAAGACTACCTTGCAATTTGCATCTACTATCTTTATGTATTCCTTCTAAAGTAGCCCATAAACTATTTTCGATACATGTGAGTGTCTCAGGAACTTCTGATGTTTTAAAGCAGTAAGTTTGTGCTTCAAAAGGCCACACTCATGGAAAAAAGTTTACTGAAAATAGCAAACACTGTCTGCTGAATATAAGTAGTTAATTTTGTTGCTATTGTAGCAGTATTTCTGCTATTAGTACAGCATTTCATAGCAGCAGGCTTATTGCTGAAGTCTGTTATTTGCTGAAAATGACTGGGGAGGGGGATGTTAGAAGAAAAATAAAACACCAATGTCAATGTGTATCTCAGTGGATGTTTATAATCATCACTGAATATATACATACATTCAACATTTTTTTTCAGCTGACTTGTGTATTCAGAACAGCAGATTTTGGTATTTGTAATAGCAGTAAGCAGCCCTATGTTTGCTGAATCAGCAGTAAGGTCTACTTTCACATTTTCAGCAGACAAAAACTGCTGTTATAGCAAACATTTTTGTTGTTTTGAATAACAAATTTGGTTAAGTGCATGTAGTCACCATTAAAGACAATGTCACTCAATATTAAAATATAAAAATATTGAATGTGGAGACCAGGACTCGCGGATTCAAAAAAGGAAATGATATCAGCTGCCGCCTTGGATCGCTGGGGATTGAGAAAGGGCCGTATGGGTTCGCATTTGAATATATCACCCATATAAAATTGACATATTTTTATGTTATGAGACTTTAGAAGCCTTAATTTGAATCCTATTTGGTATGTAAAGTATTCCCCTTATTGCCCACGCCGAATACCTCCTAGATAGATCCATAAATAGATATAGATCCCATATAAGCCCATCCTCTGAATTGACTGACTGAGCCCATAGAAGTCATAATTTTAATTCCATTTGGCTGAAATTTGGTACGTAAAGTACACCTATATTATCCAACACTCACACCAAATCCAATCCACAAAGGTCATAAACTGGTATGGCCCCCTCATAAACCGATCCCCAGATTTGACTTCTTGAGCCCTAGAATCTCCAATTTTCATATGATTTGACTGAAATTTTGTACGTGTCGTACACTTATACCTTCCAATATGAATAACAGAAAATTTTGCTTATGAACATTCCACTAAGGAACAGGGGCAATGACATATCAATGAGTGCAGTCCGATTCAATTGGCCCGATTTTCACTTCTAGTGTCACTGTAAGCGCATTATTGGGCAATATTGCTAAAATTGTGCCCAACTTTTTCCTCGATGAATGCCACAATATCTAAGAAGTTTGGTCAAAAACGGTTCAGATTTAGAGCTACATATATGGGAGCTACATCTAAATGTAGGTCATGTTTTTTTTATGTAAAAACGAAAAAATTCAAGAAGACAAAAAGTTTTCCGGAATAAATATTCCTCTAAAGTATATATATTCTTGATCGTCATGACATTTTAAGTCGATCTAGCCATGTCCGTCCGTCCATCTGCCCGTCGAAAGCACGATAACTTTCGAAAGAGTCGAGGATTTCGAGGATCTTGATTTCTTGAGCTAATAGAGGGCGCAATTCTCACCCGATTTGGCTGAAATTTAGCATGAGGTGTTTTGTCATCGTTTTCAAAACTGTGCTAAGTGTGGTTCAAATCGGTCCATAACCTGGTATAGCTGTCATATAAAACGATCTCGGGTCTTGACTTTTTGAGCATCTACAGGGCGTAATTCCAATCCGATTTGCCGATTTTGCATGAGGAGTTTTGTTATGACTTCCAATAACTGTGCTAAGTATGGTTTAAATCGGTTCATAACCTGATATAGTTGCCATATAAACCGCTCTTGAATCTTGAGCCACTAGAGGCGCAGATATTATCCGATTTGGCTGAAATTTTGCAAGAAGTGTTTCGTTATGACTTCCAACAGTTGTGCCAAATAAGGTTTTAATTGGTTCATAACCTGATATAGCTGCAATATAAACCGATCTGGGATCTTGACTTCTGGAGCCTCTAGAGGTCGCAATTATTATCCGATTTGACCTTCAGCATACGTGTCAAATATGGTCTGAATCGGTCTATAGCACCCGTATAAACCGATCTCCCTATTTTACTTCTTGAGCACGTAAAGGACGCAATTTTTTATTCGAATTGGCTAAAATTTTACACAACGACTTCTACATTCGGTTTAATTACCGAGATACTGGGAAAAGAGCTAGATGCGATCCATGGTGGAGGGTATATATGATTCGGCCCGGCCGAACTTAGCACGCTTTTACATGTTTTTATTAAATTATTTAACTAAGTAAAATTGTTTACTTTTTACAAGCCTCCTTCACCACAAAATATGACTATTTATTTAAGTAGTAGTTTCATTAACCACTTTATGCCAATAATAACCGTACTGGTATGTCTCTTTCCTAACTCGAGCTGGAAATTTACCAGGACAGCTCTATTTTTCGTACTTTTTCTACTCATTCGTCTTTAATGGATTAATTTCACCTTTAATTCAATATTTTTTTTTTTTGGGCAATCGACATAATGTGCCCTCTCGCAGCCATGCATGAATCCTGTTTTTTTATTTGAAATATAGAATTTCATCATGAAAACATCGTTAACATGCCGGCATATTTGCGACCCTAAAGTAAGAGACCCCTCTCACGCCTTTAGCATCGAAGCTCTTCGGCAAGTAAAGTGTGTATACCACATAACTGGTCGTGAATACAGTTCGGTGTTCGTTAAACGATTCAACGATCGATTAAATAAACACTTGTAGATACATACAAGCAAGTGTAATCTTTAAAATACAAATGTATACAGCGGTCAAAAAAAGTATTCATCATTAGCAAAATTGATAATAAATTCACTTATTTTGGGTAATTGAAGAAAATTTAAAGTAAACAAATAATGCAGTTTTATGCAATAGTTTATTTTTCGTAATATGTCTTAAAATAAATTCAAAAAATAAATTTAATTAGCGCAAAAAATGCAATTTTATATAATAACACCAAAAACAGAACAAAAAAAGTATTCATCATTGATGTGCTATCATCAAAGTCAAATTCAAATATTATTTGGGAATCCCCCTTTTCTGTTTTATTTAGTAAAGGAGGCTTTGCCCTTGACAGCAAATATTTAATTTCATTGAAAATATAGTTTTTGTCAAAATGGGTCGTAAGCAAAACGAGGTTTCTGATGAGGTAAAAGTTTTGATAATAAAACACCACAGGAATGGTTTAACTCAAAAAACTATCAGTGAAATATTAAATAGACCACGATCTACTATACAATTCATCATCAGAAAGTGGACAGAAACGAAAACTGTTGACAATAAACCAAGATCTGGTCGACCAAAAGCACTTTCAGTTGGAGATGTGCGTTGGCTAGTGCGGCAAGTTCAGAAAACTCCGAAGACAAATGCGACCATTCTTCGTAAAAACACTATGGAATATTTAGGGAAGGAAGTTACTACACAAACAATTCGAAATACACTCAAAAGGCATAGTTACAGAGGAAGAACTGCACGTAAGAAGCCCTTTATAAATAAAATAAACCGAGTGAAAAGGCTAAACTTCGCAAAAATGTATGTAAAACAGCCCGAATCATTTTGGAAAACAGTCATTTTTGTAGACGAGAGCAAGTTTAATCTTTTTGGGTGCGATGGAAAGGTCATAGTGTACAGAAAACCAAATACAGAGCTTGAAGAACGAAACACAGTTGCTACTGTAAAACATGGTGGAGGTGGTTTAATGGTTTGGGGGTGTATGGCGGCTTCAGGAGCGGGAAATCTTGAAATTATTAATGGAGTAATGGATCATAAGTATTACATTGACATTTTAAAGAGGAATTTAAAAGATAGTGCTGTAAAACTTGGGCTTGGTAATAACTTTCAATATTATCAAGATAATGACCCCAAACATTCTGCTTTAAATACCAAGATGTGGATGCTGTATAACTGCCCCAAAGTCATTAAAACTCCTCCTCAAAGTCCCGACTTGAACCCAATTGAACATCTTTGGGAACATCTCGAACGCAAATTGAGAACGCGCAATTTTTCGAGCAAGAGTCAAATGCAACAGGTGATAATGGAGGAATGGACTAATATAGACCAAAATATAACCGCTAAATTAGTCCAATCGATGTCAAACCGTTTAAAAGAAGTTATAAGACGCGGTGGTCGAATAACAAAGTATTAATTTTTTTAAATTATGTTATTTATTTTTTTGTTTTTTTGCAATGATGAATACTTTTTTTGTTTAATTTTTTGTGTTCAGCTGTAAAATGGCCCTTTTTGTTCCAATAAATACTATTTTTTTCTTTAAAAACAATGAAATTGTGCACATATATATCACACAAGCACTACTGCATCATTAGTTTAATACGTTTTTATTCCAATTGTCTTTTGTAGACTTATTAAAAAAAAAACATTGAATGATGAATACTTTTTTTGACCGCTGTATGTATACAACAGCAGTAAAGTAAGTAAAGCTACTTTCTAAGTACACAATGTCAAAGCACAAAAAAAAATAAAAAATAAAACGAAGCATTGTTATATGTGTGTGAATTAACAAAAAAAAGCCCCGACTATGTTGTTGTGTTTTTGGTTCTTTTTTCCCATGTTCGCCGGTTTAAATCTTTTCATTGTTATCTTATAGATATAGATATGCTCTACAATAAATATGTATGTAATCTCAAAATTCAAACCCGGCAGTGCCAGGCTGACATTATAGCCCATATAAATATACGTACATAGATAAATGGCTATCTTGTCGCTGAGGCAAATGAGTGCAAAACACTCTAATAGCAGGTTAGTCGTTGTGCCAAAAAAGTCATCGTTATCGACTGATTTGCTGCTTATCTAATGCCACTTTCTAAGAAGCGTCCCCCTTATGCATATCAAACACTCGAACCCACACGTACGATACCACAATCAATGATAACGAAAGATAATTAGTGTCACCAAAGATTGATATGAAACCAAAAAAAAAAAATAGTACATTCATTTTACTTACAATTATGGATTGTCAATCCTCGTATGTGTTTGTAGCGGTAGCTAAGTGGCTTTCCGTGGCAAAGATGTTGTGGTGAGGAATTTTATTTCTTGTGCAAATTCCTTTTCTGTTTCTTTTTTAGTAAATGTTACTTTATATCACTTTTTGTTGTTCCACTGGGTGTTGTTCACCAGTGGAGGTGATGCTTTTGTTAAATTTTCTGTTATTACGTCTTAGTTTTTTATTTGGGATTTTCTTTTATGCCAATTGAGCAAACAAATTATCAATTCACTTAATCACCTCTTTTTGAGTTGTTTTTTTTGTACTCTTTTCTTGTTTAAAAACCGAGGATGTGTTTGGACACCTTGATTATTCTTTAGATTTCACTCAATATCAATATAATTTTTTTTATTTCCCCATGCAGAAAGAATATCGAATTCTACTGGTCTGCGCGATGGTGTTAAACGAATAAAACTATGGAACACTTGGCTTGAAGAGTTGTTGCCTCGAACGCGGTATTAAGGCGACCAAAAGTAAAACACGTTCAGTTTGCTACGAATTTAGTTTCGTTGTGAAATTCATTTAAAAGCATTCAAGTGCACAGTCATCCAATTCATGTGTGGTTGGTGCGAATGAAATCTTTTTCCAACCAACACACATAAAAAATGTGGATTGTATCTGTCACTGTTTATATTTGCGTGGTTCAGACACTAAGAGAGAGAGAGAGACACACACAGCAGAGGAAGAGATTTCAGTGTTGCCACAAAATTCTGTTAATTTCTTAGCATTGAATAGGTAGGTAAAAACCAAAGAGGGTGAGAAGAAGAAGAGTTGGCTTTAGACCGCAATTCGAGATAACGAGTGACAAAGTTTAAAGACACAGCATGTTTGGATTGAAGGGGTAGAACATACGATATTTCGTTTTTCCTTTATTGCAACTTTCGGTTGCAAAGAAACAAAGCAAAATACGAAAAAATGTTCGAACGAATGCTCGAATCAAAACAGAATAACCCGAAAATGTTGCAACCCTCAATGTGATTCCAATTGGAATACATGGAAAATGTTGTGTCTTTAACGCGAGTTATTTTACGGTACGGGGAAGACAAAGCAGAAACTCTCTCTTGATTATCTTACGCTCTTTGGTTGCCATAACATATGTTCTCTTTTCCCTTTTCCATATACATATGTATGTATGTATTAGTAGCGGCTTCCTCTTTTTTACATCTGGTGTTGTAGCTGGCCAATCAAAACTAGTTTCTTTGTTTAAATAAACCAATCATAGGCATATCAAAATTTCATATACATGCCTACTTAGATTTGTCTTGTTTTTAATTGGTCATTAACACGGTTAAGTTTTCTGTTTTTGATTTTTTTTTTTTTGGATAATGCAGTCACATTGGCGTTGATTGTTTGATTTGTATGATAAAGAAAAGTTTAAACGAATGTGGTAAAGAAAAATTTTTAAAATGGGCGCCATTTTCTTGCGTTTTTCAAAATGGTGGTTCATATGTCACGTCAGCTTCTGCTGTTGCTCTGATCTGGTATTCTTTGTACGATCGTTTTGATCAACATACATATGTACGTATGTAAGGTGTTATAATATGACTAATGAAAAGAGGAATGCGTTTTTACACCACCTTACTATGGAGGTGGTTGATTAGTTTGTTTTGTTGGGATGATTACATTGAGGATTCAGATGTCATATACACAATTTACTTACCAACATGGTGCATGCATGTTGAAAATCTTAGGGCTCTGTGTTATAAGTATAATATTATAGTTAGGCAGGCAATAGAAGAGTTTGGACTCTGAAACTTCCGTTCTCGCCCCCCAGCCTCGGGCCATACATATAGCAACAGCTACCAGTTGCCATTTGTGCTCCGCCTGGTATACATTTTCAAGTCAGGCATTCGCTCATCCCATTCACCCACAGTCACGACGCCGATCACTGGTTTAGGTGTATATCCATAGTTCCATGGGGCGGACTTGTATTCACTCCCTCTGTTCAACCTTACCACCCCCAAAGTTGTCTTAATTTCCATTTAGCCCAAAATACCATTGATGCGTATCAAAGCCCTGCACAAAACCATTCATTGGTGACTGTTTTTGATGAACTCGTGATCACTGATCCCACATGATGTTGTATTTCAAGACTGTTGAAGAGCGAAACGCTGAAGATAGAGTAAAACGAACAAGTTCCTTTTGAGTAGATAATCTTGAAAAACAGCCATAATTCAGTACTTGGGAGTATTTTTATCTCGAATTCATAGCCGCTACAGTTAGTTATGAGAAATTATTCGCTATATATGGAGGTTATTAATTTTGAAATTGTACTAAAAGAGTTCTCAGGACAAACATTTTTGGGCCCTTTATATAAAGGCCTAACGGAACACAAAGCATCCCCATCTTTTGCGATATAACCGAGATTACTTCAGCGGTAAACAACTTCTCTCCAAAGAGATGTGCGGCACGCCATTTGGACTTGGCAATAAAAAGGACATCCCTTATCATTGAACTTAAACTTGCATCGCACTCATTGATATGTGGGAAGTTTCCCCTTCTGCCTTAATAAAATGTTCATTGGCAAATTTGAATTACATTAATAGAAGTCCAAAAACATAAATTTCGAACGCCTGAACCCCAAAACCTCAAAAAGGAAAAACATAAAGACCGATCGGTATTACATGATATCTAAATTTCGAAAGGAAATCACGAATATCATATAGAAACTTAGAGACAAGTGTCAGGACCCCCGCTATGCTCCTTAAACTTTCTAGAGGCTCAATTAGTAAATTAAGGGGCGATATTGCCCCTTTCAATCCCCAAATGATCGGACAGATAAGATTCGAGCGACTAACAAGTGAATATCCCTATTTTATCGTGGCTTGTTGCATAAAGTAATCAACAAGGCTCGAAAACATTCGAATTGTTTGAAAAATTTGTAGTGCTAAATCGGTCGCGGGGTACTACGGCACTCTTCAAGTGGAAAAAGTATTGAAAGAAGTACTTAAGTACTGACTTTTCTATCCCTTATAGGAAACCGTCTGGCTGTCATTTTCAAAATTTGAACTGATCACACAAATCATTTCCAAACTGTTTGTTTTCTCATATACTAGACGCGTGTGTGTTTACTCATGCTTTTGTCAAATCAACCACGATGCCTTGGTACGAATTTCGTACCCGAATACTTGCAATGTACAACGTACATTCACTGAAATCCGAATCAATCTTTCTTTTTGCTGAAGGACTCATTTTATGCATTCACTCATCTTGATGTCTTGTTTACCAGTTTTACTCAGTTCTCAATCGTCTCATACAATGTTGTATTTTTGAACGAAGAGTTCAGTTCTTGAAATAGCTCTGATTGTTAGTGTGTCTTGAAATCAAAAATTAATGATTTGGCGCCGGCCTTTGCTTCGTAGGTTACAATTGACCAGATCAAAATTCCGCAGAGCCAGTGGACTATCATAGGATTCAATACACAATTCTAGCCCATGGGTTTTCTTCTCCAAGTACGTCTCCAGGAATTTAAATGTATCTGATATTGAGATCGTTCTATCTAGTAAGCGTGGATTATGGAATTGAGATATCTTCAGGTCTCTGTTTTCTCACGTTGAGATCCTTCTGTTATGTCTCATTCCCAAGACTCTCTCGGCCTTCCTATAAAGACCATTTGGATTCCTTCCCCTCAGAAGTATTGTAACACTGTCTTTTTTAAAGACAGTCTTTTATGCCTGGTCGTAGTAATCACCCCAAGGAGCGTTGAAATAAATAATCCCTCGCGGATTCTTCTGCGATACCCTGGCTTCCATTTCTAACCCAAAAGAGCCATATCTTACCTACGTATGTGGCTTATTCAGTCCCTGAGAGCCTGGTGCGCCTACGATAGTATCTAAGTGTGGTGGTCCTGACATTGTAAACGACCCTTTGAATGTTAATGCACATGGCTAATGAGTAAATTTTATCACAGAAGGAATTCTTCCTAGAATATGGCGGCCGGATGGGGCGCTAGCTAGCCCGCCTAATGTCGTAGTGATGCCTGAAACACTCGATCAGGACCTCAAATGGCGAAAAGTTTTTATGCCTTTTACATAAACTCTTCACTAGACTAGACTAGACTGTCTCTGTTCCTCCCGTCATGACCTGCGGAAAAAGGGTGTCCATCATGAATCCCGTGTTGCCCGTTTTAATTGCTTCGAGTCGGTATTCAAGAATTGCATTAGGGCTTGGGTGTCATTAAAGGGCGAACAAAAATCGAAAAAAACTATTCAAACGCTTCCAAGATATGGCATTTTTATAGTTATTTAGTTATTCCGTTTGCAACACATCGAAATATCAATTTCCGATCCAACAAAGTATATATATTTCGGATCGTCGTAAAATTCTAAGACGATTTAACCATGTCCGTGTGTCTGTCCGTCCGTCTGTTGTAATCACTCTACAGCCTTCAAAAATTGAGATATTGAGCTGAAATTTGGCACAGATACGTCTTTTTGATGCATGCTGGTTAAGTTCCTGAACGGGCCAAATCGGGCCATATTTTGATATAGCGGCTATAAAGACCGATCTGCCGACAAAGGATCTAATGCCCATAAATGGTTTATTTTTAATCCGATTTCGCTGAAATTTAAAACAATGAGTAGTTTAAGACCTCTCGACATCTGACTTAAAAATGGTTCAGATCGGACTATATTTAGATATAGCTGCCATATAGACTGATCACTAGATAAAGGGTCTGAAGCCCGTAAAAGCTTTATTTATTACCCGATTTCGCTGAAATTTGAAGCAGCGGGTTATTCTAAGACATTCTAAGTCTACCGACATCTGACCTAAATATGGATTACATCGAACTATATTTAGATATAGCTGTCATATAGACTCATCTCCCGATAAAATCCACAAAATCTTTATTTTTTTATCCGATTTCCCTGAAATTTGAAATAGTGATTACTTTTATGTCTCCCAACATAGAACCCAAATATGGTTAAGATAGGACTGTATTAAGATATAGCTGTCATATAGACCGATCTGCCGATAAGGGGACTGAAGCCCATAAAAGCTTTATTTAGTACCTGATTTCGCTGAAATTTAAAACAGTGAGTATTTTGTGGCCTCCCAACATCCGATTTTAATATGGTTCTGATCGGAATATATTTAGATATAGCTTCCATATAGACCAAAATTTTGTTCTACAAAATTAAACAGTAACTTATATTTATTAGACCACTGAATGTCCGTGCCAAATTTGAGGAAAGGGTCTTTACATATGTATATACCCGAGGTGGTGGATATCCAAAGTTCGGCCCGGCCGAACTTAATGCCTTTTTACTTGTTTAAAATTTAGATAAGAAAAAGGGGACGAACTCACAACTTGGGTATATTGTTGTTACTACCCACCAATTAAATGTGAGAGAACATGTTAGCCACAAGTTGTCTCAAATTCATAATTATTCCTTCCCAACAAAGCCTTCAACAATAAAATTAAATGTTGTCGGTTTGTTTCTTGTCTCTTTCTTTCTTATCTCTGTATACGCTTTCAATCAATATATACATACATATGTAATGGAAATTTGTCAAAAGATCATTTCTTCCCACTTCAGCTCCCCTGAACTAGCGTTGTAGGCAAAACGAAGACAAAGCAAGCAGCAGGCGGACAGTTGTTCTGGTAAAACAAATCTGCATGCGCTTTAAAATAATATGTAACTTTGTAAAAAATCGCATGATAGCAATATCTATCCCGTTTAACCTTGCGCTATCAATGCTTGGTTAGTTTTCAAATAGAATAACATAAAATCCTTATCATTTTGTTATATGTATTTTTAAAGTGTGCATGTGTGTGTGTGTGTACTAAAATGAACTCTTTGCCCTAATCATCAGGTGACAAAAAAAGCATAAACACATACATACATACGGTTTGTATACATACCAACTATATTTTGAGAAATTTAAATGAGATCATCACAACACAAAAAGAAACACCGCACTACTACTTACATTTTACAACAACAACAAACACTGTCACAACACTGTGGTGTCATTTAGAAGTAGCTGCCTACCAGTGTTGCTCTTCCTCACACTCTTAATATTCTTCTATTGCTCTCCAAATATTTTAAACCATACAGTTAACAAGATCTTTGATCTCCCCTCTCTTGTTCTTTGTTTTTATTTGCAAATAACTTCACTGCATTCTAGCCCAACCCCCTTCTTGTTGTTGCATGCTAAGCCTTGTCGATTCATTTTGACAGTCGTACTTCGTTCGTTGGCCGGTGAGTTTCAATTAGTGCAGTGATTAATTAATTGGGATAATTAGTAAACTTGATCATTTTTGTTAGGAAATTTATGTTTTGGAAAATGTGCAAATACAGACAGTGATAGAAAATTTTAATATGGCAAAACAGGTTAAATTGAATGAACTTAAAAATTATTTAAGAAAATTAAGGCTTTTTTTCACTGTCCGTTTTTCATAAAAAATGAAAAGAAAGTATGTTATAAAAAAATAAATAATAAAACAATAAAAATAAATAAAAATGAAATAAATGAAATAAAAACAAGTTGTAGTCCGATTCGGACCATAAATGAATTGAATGCTTAGCATTGTAGAAGTCAGTGTCTAATATTTCAGTCAATTCGGATAAGAAATGCGCCTTATTGGGGCTCAAGAAGCAAAATCGGGAGATTGGTTTATATGGGAGCCGTATCAAGCTATAGATCGATTCAGACCATATTGGACACGTGTATTGAAGGTCATGGGAGAAGCCGTGGTACAAAATTTCTCGGATGAGAATTGCGCCCTCTAGAGCCTCAAGAAGTCAAGATCCCAGATCTGTTAATATGGCAGCTATATTAGGTTTTGTACAGATTTGAGCCATACTTAGCACAGTTGTTGGAAGTCATAATAAAACACCTTATGCAAAATTTCAAGAAGTCAAGATCCAAGATCGGTTTATTTGGCAGCTATATTAAAACATGGATCGATATAGCCCATTTACAATCCCAACCGACCTACACTAATAAGAAGTATTTGTGCAAAATTTCAAGCGGCTAGCTTTACTTAAACGAAAGTACGCGTGCTTTCGACAGACAGACGAACGGACATGGCTAGATCGACTTAAAATGTCATGACGATCAAGAATATATATACTTTATGGGGTCTTAGGCGAATATTTCGAGGAGTTACAAACAGAATGACGAAATTGGTATACCCCCATCCTAAGGTGGGGGGAAAACAAAATATAGGGTAAGTGTATCAGTTGTCGGCAGTTTAAGGATTTTGCCTTTTTCAATCCATCCTTCTACCCGGTAAAATTTGTAATTCCATCGAAATTTAGTTTTTTAAAATGCGAAATTTTTCTTCCCGGTAAAAATGTTCAATTCCATCGAAATTTTTCAAAATGCGTTTTTTTTTTTGTTTTAGATGTATTAACCAAAATTGAAATTTCTTTTATTAAATTTGTGAAATGTTGAATTTTTTCAAAAATCTTCGGCATAATTTTCCAATGTTCGGCATGACTTGTTCCTAAAGTCGGTAAAGAAAATATTAATTGTTAAAGAAAATTACTGATACTCATATTTTAAAACATAGGAAAAACAAAAAAAAATCGTTTTAATGCGATGGGTTGAAAGTGACTTTTCAACAGTCGATCGAAAAGGTTCGATTAGGGCAGGGATTAGGGTGAGCAGAGTAATGTAGGGGAAAAGTTTTGAAGAAAAATTTGCAAATATGCGGACAGTATAAATAAATATTAAAAATAATTGGATAAAAGCCAGAGCCAACAGCAATTGGTGTCGCTTTAAATATTTCTATGAATAAAACCAAATCGAATTTTGAAACTGAATTTTGAAAGCTGTTTTCTTTTAATTACCATACAGTTTTTGCAAATTTTTAATCTTGGCATTTTAGAATACTGAATAAAATTAATTATTGTATGTAAAAATATTAAACAAAAAGTTGAAAACATAACATAATTTTTAATTTCAAAAGAGTCTACGGAATTAACAAAACTTTTTCGTATGTATATCTATGGTAACTTTTCTTTCTATTGAAATCAAACTGGACACTACATTTGAGGCCATGAATATGGGAGTCTGTTCTATCACTGAAACAATTTGTTGACCGATTGTCTCTAGAGGACATCTCAATGAACTATAACACGATATATATGTACATATGTCGTATGTATTTGGATCATCAGCATGCAACGTGACATAGCATGAGCCGCCATTTTAAATATCTCAAGAAAATTGCGCATAATTTTCACTGTCTTTATTGCAAAATATGCAATGAGGAGGAAATTGAATATTACCACAGGCACATAGATATACACTTTTGAGCACTAAAATGACCAAACTAGTCACACCAGTTGTGATTGCGATATTTTCTTAGATAACGCCTCCAACCAGTCTAGGTGCGAACTTCCAATTCTTTATCTAAGCTTTTATTTACCTCATTTCACAGAACCAAAAATTATGTTTTCTCATAAAATTTCTATTAATTCAATTTGTTTTTATTAGTTTCAAAATTCGATTTGGTTTTATTCATAGAAATATTTAAAGCGACACCAATTGCTGTTGGCTCTGGCTTTTATCCAATTATTTTTAATATTTATTTATCCTGTCCGCATATTTGCAAATTTTTCTTCAAAACTTTTCCCCTACATTACTCTGCTCACCCTAATCCCTGCCCTAATCGAACCTTTTCGATCGACTGTTGAAAAGTCACTTTCAACCCATCGCATTAAAACGATTTTTTTTTGTTTTTCCTATGTTTTAAAATATGAGTATCAGTAATTTTCTTTAACAATTAATATTTTCTTTACCGACTTTAGGAACAAGTCATGCCGAACATTGGAAAATTATGCCGAAGATTTTTGAAAAAATTCAACATTTCACAAATTTAATAAAAGAAATTTCAATTTTGGTTAATACATCTAAAACAAAAAAAAAACGCATTTTGAAAAATTTCGATGGAATTGAACATTTTTACCGGGAAGAAAAATTTCGCATTTTAAAAAACTAAATTTCGATGGAATTACAAATTTTACCGGGTAGAAGGATGGATTGAAAAAGGCAAAATCCTTAAACTGCCGACAACTGATACACTTACCCTATATTTTGTTTTCCCCCCACCTTAGGATGGGGGTATACCAATTTCGTCATTCTGTTTGTAACTCCTCGAAATATTCGCCTAAGACCCCATAAAGTATATATATTCTTGATCGTCATGACATTTTAAGTCGATCTAGCCATGTCCGTTCGTCTGTCTGTCGAAAGCACGCGTACTTTCGTTTAAGTAAAGCTAGCCGCTTGAAATTTTGCACAAATACTTCTTATTAGTGTAGGTCGGTTGGGATTGTAAATGGGCTATATCGATCCATGTTTTAATATAGCTGCCAAATAAACCGATCTTGGATCTTGACTTCTTGAAATTTTGCATAAGGTGTTTTATTATGACTTCCAACAACTGTGCTAAGTATGGCTCAAATCTGTACAAAACCTAATATAGCTGCCATATTAACAGATCTGGGATCTTGACTTCTTGAGGCTCTAGAGGGCGCAATTCTCATCCGAGAAATTTTGTACCACGGCTTCTCCCATGACCTTCAATACACGTGTCCAATATGGTCTGAATCGATCTATAGCTTGATACGGCTCCCATATAAACCAATCTCCCGATTTTGCTTCTTGAGCCCCAATAAGGCGCATTTCTTATCCGAATTGACTGAAATATTAGACACTGACTTCTACAATGCTAAGCATTCAATTCATTTATGGTCCGAATCGGACTACAACTTGTTTTTATTTCATTTATTTCATTTTTATTTATTTTTATTGTTTTATTATTTATTTTTTTATAACATACTTTCTTTTCATTTTTTATGAAAAACGGACAGTGAAAAAAAGCCTTAATTTTCTTAAATAATTTTTAAGTTCATTCAATTTAACCTGTTTTGCCATATTAAAATTTTCTATCACTGTCTGTATTTGCACATTTTCCAAAACATAAATTTCCTAACAAAAATGATCAAGTTTACTAATTATCCCAATTAATTAATCACTGCACTAATTGAAACTCACCGGCCAACGAACGAAGTACGACTGTCAAAATGAATCGACAAGGCTTAGCATGCAACAACAAGAAGGGGGTTGGGCTAGAATGCAGTGAAGTTATTTGCAAATAAAAACAAAGAACAAGAGAGGGGAGATCAAAGATCTTGTTAACTGTATGGTTTAAAATATTTGGAGAGCAATAGAAGAATATTAAGAGTGTGAGGAAGAGCAACACTGGTAGGCAGCTACTTCTAAATGACACCACAGTGTTGTGACAGTGTTTGTTGTTGTTGTAAAATGTAAGTAGTAGTGCGGTGTTTCTTTTTGTGTTGTGATGATCTCATTTAAATTTCTCAAAATATAGTTGGTATGTATACAAACCGTATGTATGTATGTGTTTATGCTTTTTTTGTCACCTGATGATTAGGGCAAAGAGTTCATTTTAGTACACACACACACACATGCACACTTTAAAAATACATATAACAAAATGATAAGGATTTTATGTTATTCTATTTGAAAACTAACCAAGCATTGATAGCGCAAGGTTAAACGGGATAGATATTGCTATCATGCGATTTTTTACAAAGTTACATATTATTTTAAAGCGCATGCAGATTTGTTTTACCAGAACAACTGTCCGCCTGCTGCTTGCTTTGTCTTCGTTTTGCCTACAACGCTAGTTCAGGGGAGCTGAAGTGGGAAGAAATGATCTTTTGACAAATTTCCATTACATATGTATGTATATATTGATTGAAAGCGTATACAGAGATAAGAAAGAAAGAGACAAGAAACAAACCGACAACATTTAATTTTATTGTTGAAGGCTTTGTTGGGAAGGAATAATTATGAATTTGAGACAACTTGTGGCTAACATGTTCTCTCACATTTAATTGGTGGGTAGTAACAACAATATACCCAAGTTGTGAGTTCGTCCCCTTTTTCTTATCTAAATTTTAAACAAGTAAAAAGGCATTAAGTTCGGCCGGGCCGAACTTTGGATATCCACCACCTCGGGTATATACATATGTAAAGACCCTTTCCTCAAATTTGGCACGGACATTCAGTGGTCTAATAAATATAAGTTACTGTTTAATTTTGTAGAACAAAATTTTGGTCTATATGGAAGCTATATCTAAATATATTCCGATCAGAACCATATTAAAATCGGATGTTGGGAGGCCACAAAATACTCACTGTTTTAAATTTCAGCGAAATCAGGTACTAAATAAAGCTTTTATGGGCTTCAGTCCCCTTATCGGCAGATCGGTCTATATGACAGCTATATCTTAATACAGTCCTATCTTAACCATATTTGGGTTCTATGTTGGGAGACATAAAAGTAATCACTGTTTCAAATTTCAGGGAAATCGGATAAAAAAATAAAGATTTTGTGGATTTTATCGGGAGATGAGTCTATATGACAGCTATATCTGAATATAGTTCGATGTAATCCATATTTAGGTCAGATGTCGGTAGACTTAGAATGTCTTAGAATAACCCGCTGCTTCAAATTTCAGCGAAATCGGGTAATAAATAAAGCTTTTACGGGCTTCAGACCCTTTATCTAGTGATCAGTCTATATGGCAGCTATATCTAAATATAGTCCGATCTGAACCATTTTTAAGTCAGATGTCGAGAGGTCTTAAACTACTCATTGTTTTAAATTTCAGCGAAATCGGATTAAAAATAAACCATTTATGGGCATTAGATCCTTTGTCGGCAGATCGGTCTTTATAGCCGCTATATCAAAATATGGCCCGATTTGGCCCGTTCAGGAACTTAACCAGCGTGCATCAAAAAGACGTATCTGTGCCAAATTTCAGCTCAATATCTCAATTTTTGAAGGCTGTAGAGTGATTACAACAGACGGACGGACAGACACACGGACATGGTTAAATCGTCTTAGAATTTTACGACGATCCGAAATATATATACTTTGTTGGATCGGAAATTGATATTTCGATGTGTTGCAAACGGAATAACTAAATAACTATAAAAATGCCATATCTTGGAAGCGTTTGAATAGTTTTTTTCGATTTTTGTTCGCCCTTTAATGACACCCAAGCCCTAATGCAATTCTTGAATACCGACTCGAAGCAATTAAAACGGGCAACACGGGATTCATGATGGACACCCTTTTTCCGCAGGTCATGACGGGAGGAACAGAGACAGTCTAGTCTAGTCTAGTGAAGAGTTTATGTAAAAGGCATAAAAACTTTTCGCCATTTGAGGTCCTGATCGAGTGTTTCAGGCATCACTACGACATTAGGCGGGCTAGCTAGCGCCCCATCCGGCCGCCATATTCTAGGAAGAATTCCTTCTGTGATAAAATTTACTCATTAGCCATGTGCATTAACATTCAAAGGGTCGTTTACAATGTCAGGACCACCACACTTAGATACTATCGTAGGCGCACCAGGCTCTCAGGGACTGAATAAGCCACATACGTAGGTAAGATATGGCTCTTTTGGGTTAGAAATGGAAGCCAGGGTATCGCAGAAGAATCCGCGAGGGATTATTTATTTCAACGCTCCTTGGGGTGATTACTACGACCAGGCATAAAAGACTGTCTTTAAAAAAGACAGTGTTACAATACTTCTGAGGGGAAGGAATCCAAATGGTCTTTATAGGAAGGCCGAGAGAGTCTTGGGAATGAGACATAACAGAAGGATCTCAACGTGAGAAAACAGAGACCTGAAGATATCTCAATTCCATAATCCACGCTTACTAGATAGAACGATCTCAATATCAGATACATTTAAATTCCTGGAGACGTACTTGGAGAAGAAAACCCATGGGCTAGAATTGTGTATTGAATCCTATGATAGTCCACTGGCTCTGCGGAATTTTGATCTGGTCAATTGTAACCTACGAAGCAAAGGCCGGCGCCAAATCATTAATTTTTGATTTCAAGACACACTAACAATCAGAGCTATTTCAAGAACTGAACTCTTCGTTCAAAAATACAACATTGTATGAGACGATTGAGAACTGAGTAAAACTGGTAAACAAGACATCAAGATGAGTGAATGCATAAAATGAGTCCTTCAGCAAAAAGAAAGATTGATTCGGATTTCAGTGAATGTACGTTGTACATTGCAAGTATTCGGGTACGAAATTCGTACCAAGGCATCGTGGTTGATTTGACAAAAGCATGAGTAAACACACACGCGTCTAGTATATGAGAAAACAAACAGTTTGGAAATGATTTGTGTGATCAGTTCAAATTTTGAAAATGACAGCCAGACGGTTTCCTATAAGGGATAGAAAAGTCAGTACTTAAGTACTTCTTTCAATACTTTTTCCACTTGAAGAGTGCCGTAGTACCCCGCGACCGATTTAGCACTACAAATTTTTCAAACAATTCGAATGTTTTCGAGCCTTGTTGATTACTTTATGCAACAAGCCACGATAAAATAGGGATATTCACTTGTTAGTCGCTCGAATCTTATCTGTCCGATCATTTGGGGATTGAAAGGGGCAATATCGCCCCTTAATTTACTAATTGAGCCTCTAGAAAGTTTAAGGAGCATAGCGGGGGTCCTGACACTTGTCTCTAAGTTTCTATATGATATTCGTGATTTCCTTTCGAAATTTAGATATCATGTAATACCGATCGGTCTTTATGTTTTTCCTTTTTGAGGTTTTGGGGTTCAGGCGTTCGAAATTTATGTTTTTGGACTTCTATTAATGTAATTCAAATTTGCCAATGAACATTTTATTAAGGCAGAAGGGGAAACTTCCCACATATCAATGAGTGCGATGCAAGTTTAAGTTCAATGATAAGGGATGTCCTTTTTATTGCCAAGTCCAAATGGCGTGCCGCACATCTCTTTGGAGAGAAGTTGTTTACCGCTGAAGTAATCTCGGTTATATCGCAAAAGATGGGGATGCTTTGTGTTCCGTTAGGCCTTTATATAAAGGGCCCAAAAATGTTTGTCCTGAGAACTCTTTTAGTACAATTTCAAAATTAATAACCTCCATATATAGCGAATAATTTCTCATAACTAACTGTAGCGGCTATGAATTCGAGATAAAAATACTCCCAAGTACTGAATTATGGCTGTTTTTCAAGATTATCTACTCAAAAGGAACTTGTTCGTTTTACTCTATCTTCAGCGTTTCGCTCTTCAACAGTCTTGAAATACAACATCATGTGGGATCAGTGATCACGAGTTCATCAAAAACAGTCACCAATGAATGGTTTTGTGCAGGGCTTTGATACGCATCAATGGTATTTTGGGCTAAATGGAAATTAAGACAACTTTGGGGGTGGTAAGGTTGAACAGAGGGAGTGAATACAAGTCCGCCCCATGGAACTATGGATATACACCTAAACCAGTGATCGGCGTCGTGACTGTGGGTGAATGGGATGAGCGAATGCCTGACTTGAAAATGTATACCAGGCGGAGCACAAATGGCAACTGGTAGCTGTTGCTATATGTATGGCCCGAGGCTGGGGGGCGAGAACGGAAGTTTCAGAGTCCAAACTCTTCTATTGCCTGCCTAACTATAATATTATACTTATAACACAGAGCCCTAAGATTTTCAACATGCATGCACCATGTTGGTAAGTAAATTGTGTATATGACATCTGAATCCTCAATGTAATCATCCCAACAAAACAAACTAATCAACCACCTCCATAGTAAGGTGGTGTAAAAACGCATTCCTCTTTTCATTAGTCATATTATAACACCTTACATACGTACATATGTATGTTGATCAAAACGATCGTACAAAGAATACCAGATCAGAGCAACAGCAGAAGCTGACGTGACATATGAACCACCATTTTGAAAAACGCAAGAAAATGGCGCCCATTTTAAAAATTTTTCTTTACCACATTCGTTTAAACTTTTCTTTATCATACAAATCAAACAATCAACGCCAATGTGACTGCATTATCCAAAAAAAAAAAAATCAAAAACAGAAAACTTAACCGTGTTAATGACCAATTAAAAACAAGACAAATCTAAGTAGGCATGTATATGAAATTTTGATATGCCTATGATTGGTTTATTTAAACAAAGAAACTAGTTTTGATTGGCCAGCTACAACACCAGATGTAAAAAAGAGGAAGCCGCTACTAATACATACATACATATGTATATGGAAAAGGGAAAAGAGAACATATGTTATGGCAACAACATATGTTATGGCAACAAAAAGCTAAGAGCAAAATCCCAATAAAATAAATAAATAAACTCAAAGAGAGAGAGAGAGAGTAAAATGCAACCAACAAAATTATTTGCAAAGGCAATGAAGAGAAATGGGCGAGTATACATGTTGAGAGAAAATGCATGGTTTGTTGCTTTTATATTTGCTTCGGTGGGTGCTTGTGTCTAAGTGTGTGTGTGTGCGTCCGTGTGAATTGAATTTCACAATTTAAGTGTGATGTAGGGACATTGCGTTTTTTGTAGCTTGGAATTCAGTGAACTTGCCAACAAAAGTGTGAGCAAATACAAATACAACAAATGGCAAGTGAATATAACAATTAGATAATTATTTAATATCTGTCAAATGCGAAAACAAAATATTTCTTATAGTTTTACTAATTATTGGATGATTAGATTGATTAGCTTTAAAATCGAAATAAAATTGTCTTTGCTAGCAATCAATTCCTGACATATCGAATATGTAATAGGACTTCATTATGGGTCTGTGTTTTTTTAGCCTCCACCATAGGATGGGGTATACTAATTTCGTCATTTCCTTTGTAACTCATTGAACTATTGATCTGGAGACCCAACAAAGTATGTACAGCGGTCAAAAAAAGTATTCATCATTAGCAAAATTGATAATAGATTCACTTATTTTGGGTAATTGAAGAAAATTTAAAGTAAACAAATAATGCAGTTTTATGCAATAGTTTATTTTTCGTAATATGTTTTAAAATAAATTCAAAAAATAAATTTAATTAGCGCAAAAAATGCAATTTTATATAATAACACCAAAAACAGAACAAAAAAGTATGCATCATTGATGTGCTATCATCAAAGTCAAATTCAAATATTATTTGGGAATCCCCCTTTTCTGTTTTATTTAGTAAAGGAGGCTTTGCCCTTGACAGCAAATATTTAATTTCATTGAAAATATAGTTTTTGTCAAAATGGGTCGTAAGCAAAACGAGGTTTCTGATGAGGTAAAAGTTTTGATAATAAAACACCACATATAACGTTTTTGATTATCATCTTAAACAGGCCCCCATATTTATTGCATTGTGTATTGAAAAGTCACGAGACTCCACAAACAGCCGGCTTTTCAATCTAAAATGTCTCTCTTTACAGGTGTTTCTAAACAATTTAGCTTTGCATTTTCAAAACAAACCGACAGAACTTGACATTGAGGAAAATGCCATATGTTGCTGTCATCAACGAAATAAAGAGTGATTCATTGTCTACTAGAGAAATGCGAGAAAAAGGAAAATTAATATAACCATACACGCACCCACAAAGAAAGTTGGAAACTTTTTTTTAACAAATCTAAGTCTTCTATATAACGAAGAAGAGAGAGTAAGTACGAAGAATAATAAATGCATGTGCCCATAAATGGTAAAAATATTTGTTTTATTTATTAAAGAATGGTACTATATTCGCTTTTGATGAAATTTTTCATGATTCCTTTTTTTAGATTTCGCAACAAAAAAACTTGCTGATTTTATTCAGTACTACATTCACTCTATTCATAAAAGTATTATGTTATCAAGGAAATATTGAAGTGTTTCAAAAAAGTAACATGTGTTTTCTCCTATGATAAAAGAATACACTAGCAGCCTAGAAATGTGAAAAGATGCAACTGATTTTTTTTGGCACGTATATAGATATAAAGGCTAACAAACACGTTCAAACATGTATGCTTTGCCACAATTTTTTATGGAATAAAATAGACTCTTGGAGGGAATTTAAATCTTCAGCAAGTTTAGAATTAAAAAAAAAAAATCCCTATTTATTTTATTGGAACACATACTAATACATTAATTTAGGAAACGACAAGCTTGCAATAGTATGCCCAACATTGCTTTTACACTTCTTTAACATTAGCATAACCAAATAATTTGTCATAGCTTCACTTTTTTTTACACAAATATTTCACAACTAAAATGAGTTTACTGTCACAAAATTACTTTATTAAAATCACTACACTACTAGTAGCCCAAATTTATTGCAATCATTTTGTCGGAATATTGACTTACTTATCAAAAAATTCATGCAAAGCAGGACTAAAAAAATTGTTTAATTTGATTTAATAATATCACTAGCGATTCTTTTCAAAATCTTTTCAGTATTTGGTTTTTTGTCACTATGTGCGTAAATTTAAAAAAATCATTTTATCAAAAAAAAAAAAAAAACTTGAAAAAGAGACGTACTAAAAAAATGTATTTAATAATTTCACTATAAATTGTTTTCTAAATCTTGTTTAAATATTTAAATTTACTGTCACTGTGTGTGCAAGTTTAATCACTGCAAAAATCAAAACTCTCTATTCAGCTGCTAAAAAGCTACTGTTGTATAGACGGCTTTATTCTAACGAAACAACACCATGTCAATGCAAGAGTCCATACCAAAATTCTATTTTCACTTTAATCACTGATTAATTGAACTTCTCTGCTTAACTGTTAAAAAACAACTGTGGAATGTCTAGAGTGCCGGCCAATTATGAAATCTCAACACATCGATGTAATAATCTGCCCAAAGAGAAAGAGGGAGAGTGGGCGAGAATGAAGATCTTATATCCGAGTCATAGAACGAATGACCGAGAAATTGCAAGGGCAGCACGAAAGCAACTGTCTTTGTTTCGCAATAGGCTGTGCTGTTGTTGTTGTTGTCAATCACCCGATTTTTTTTATGCGCTAAACTAACACACTTAATATTTATTGAAATTATTTCAAAGAATAGATCTTGTGTTTCTTTTTTATGATATTGATGATGTCATATTATTACTTTGTGTCACGTTTATACATGTTTGTGTGTATGTCCACATAATGTCTGCGATTTGATGATTAGGGTGAAGTGTCGTACAAGTGTCAAATACGAATCACACGTGCATTTTAAAGCACACACACCCACGACGAATACACACATATATGCACATAAATATGCGGTAGACATTCATGCGAAATGGGTTGACTTTTCAAAGCTGTTTTCTTTTAATTACCATACAGTTTTTGCAAATTTTTAATCTTGGCATTTTAGAATACTGAATAAAATTAATTATTGTATGTAAAAATATTAAACAAAAAGTTGAAAACATAACATAATTTTTAATTTCAAAAGAGTCTACGGAATTAACAAAACTTTTTCGTATGTATATCTATGGTAACTTTTCTTTCTATTGAAATCAAACTGGACACTACATTTGAGGCCATGAATATGGGAGTCTGTTCTATCACTGAAACAATTTGTTGACCGATTGTCTCTAGAGGACATCTCAATGAACTATAACACGATATATATGTACATATGTCGTATGTATTTGGATCATCAGCATGCAACGTGACATAGCATGAGCCGCCATTTTAAATATCTCAAGAAAATTGCGCATAATTTTCACTGTCTTTATTGCAAAATATGCAATGAGGAGGAAATTGAATATTACCACAGGCACATAGATATACACTTTTGAGCACTAAAATGACCAAACTAGTCACACCAGTTGTGATTGCGATATTTTCTTAGATAACGCCTCCAACCAGTCTAGGTGCGAACTTCCAATTCTTTATCTAAGCTTTTATTTACCTCATTTCACAGAACCAAAAATTATGTTTTCTCATAAAATTTCTATTAATTCAATTTGTTTTTATTAGTTTCAAAATTCGATTTGGTTTTATTCATAGAAATATTTAAAGCGACACCAATTGCTGTTGGCTCTGGCTTTTATCCAATTATTTTTAATATTTATTTATCCTGTCCGCATATTTGCAAATTTTTCTTCAAAACTTTTCCCCTACATTACTCTGCTCACCCTAATCCCTGCCCTAATCGAACCTTTTCGATCGACTGTTGAAAAGTCACTTTCAACCCATCGCATTAAAACGATTTTTTTTTGTTTTTCCTATGTTTTAAAATATGAGTATCAGTAATTTTCTTTAACAATTAATATTTTCTTTACCGACTTTAGGAACAAGTCATGCCGAACATTGGAAAATTATGCCGAAGATTTTTGAAAAAATTCAACATTTCACAAATTTAATAAAAGAAATTTCAATTTTGGTTAATACATCTAAAACAAAAAAAAAAACGCATTTTGAAAAATTTCGATGGAATTGAACATTTTTACCGGGAAGAAAAATTTCGCATTTTAAAAAACTAAATTTCGATGGAATTACAAATTTTACCGGGTAGAAGGATGGATTGAAAAAGGCAAAATCCTTAAACTGCCGACAACTGATACACTTACCCTATATTTTGTTTTCCCCCCACCTTAGGATGGGGGTATACCAATTTCGTCATTCTGTTTGTAACTCCTCGAAATATTCGCCTAAGACCCCATAAAGTATATATATTCTTGATCGTCATGACATTTTAAGTCGATCTAGCCATGTCCGTTCGTCTGTCTGTCGAAAGCACGCGTACTTTCGTTTAAGTAAAGCTAGCCGCTTGAAATTTTGCACAAATACTTCTTATTAGTGTAGGTCGGTTGGGATTGTAAATGGGCTATATCGATCCATGTTTTAATATAGCTGCCAAATAAACCGATCTTGGATCTTGACTTCTTGAAATTTTGCATAAGGTGTTTTATTATGACTTCCAACAACTGTGCTAAGTATGGCTCAAATCTGTACAAAACCTAATATAGCTGCCATATTAACAGATCTGGGATCTTGACTTCTTGAGGCTCTAGAGGGCGCAATTCTCATCCGAGAAATTTTGTACCACGGCTTCTCCCATGACCTTCAATACACGTGTCCAATATGGTCTGAATCGATCTATAGCTTGATACGGCTCCCATATAAACCAATCTCCCGATTTTGCTTCTTGAGCCCCAATAAGGCGCATTTCTTATCCGAATTGACTGAAATATTAGACACTGACTTCTACAATGCTAAGCATTCAATTCATTTATGGTCCGAATCGGACTACAACTTGTTTTTATTTCATTTATTTCATTTTTATTTATTTTTATTGTTTTATTATTTATTTTTTTATAACATACTTTCTTTTCATTTTTTATGAAAAACGGACAGTGAAAAAAAGCCTTAATTTTCTTAAATAATTTTTAAGTTCATTCAATTTAACCTGTTTTGCCATATTAAAATTTTCTATCACTGTCTGTATTTGCACATTTTCCAAAATATAAATTTCCTAACAAAAATGATCAAGTTTACTAATTATCCCAATTAATTAATCACTGCACTAATTGAAACTCACCGGCCAACGAACGAAGTACGACTGTCAAAATGAATCGACAAGGCTTAGCATGCAACAACAAGAAGGGGGTTGGGCTAGAATGCAGTGAAGTTATTTGCAAATAAAAACAAAGAACAAGAGAGGGGAGATCAAAGATCTTGTTAACTGTATGGTTTAAAATATTTGGAGAGCAATAGAAGAATATTAAGAGTGTGAGGAAGAGCAACACTGGTAGGCAGCTACTTCTAAATGACACCACAGTGTTGTGACAGTGTTTGTTGTTGTTGTAAAATGTAAGTAGTAGTGCGGTGTTTCTTTTTGTGTTGTGATGATCTCATTTAAATTTCTCAAAATATAGTTGGTATGTATACAAACCGTATGTATGTATGTGTTTATGCTTTTTTTGTCACCTGATGATTAGGGCAAAGAGTTCATTTTAGTACACACACACACACATGCACACTTTAAAAATACATATAACAAAATGATAAGGATTTTATGTTATTCTATTTGAAAACTAACCAAGCATTGATAGCGCAAGGTTAAACGGGATAGATATTGCTATCATGCGATTTTTTACAAAGTTACATATTATTTTAAAGCGCATGCAGATTTGTTTTACCAGAACAACTGTCCGCCTGCTGCTTGCTTTGTCTTCGTTTTGCCTACAACGCTAGTTCAGGGGAGCTGAAGTGGGAAGAAATGATCTTTTGACAAATTTCCATTACATATGTATGTATATATTGATTGAAAGCGTATACAGAGATAAGAAAGAAAGAGACAAGAAACAAACCGACAACATTTAATTTTATTGTTGAAGGCTTTGTTGGGAAGGAATAATTATGAATTTGAGACAACTTGTGGCTAACATGTTCTCTCACATTTAATTGGTGGGTAGTAACAACAATATACCCAAGTTGTGAGTTCGTCCCCTTTTTCTTATCTAAATTTTAAACAAGTAAAAAGGCATTAAGTTCGGCCGGGCCGAACTTTGGATATCCACCACCTCGGGTATATACATATGTAAAGACCCTTTCCTCAAATTTGGCACGGACATTCAGTGGTCTAATAAATATAAGTTACTGTTTAATTTTGTAGAACAAAATTTTGGTCTATATGGAAGCTATATCTAAATATATTCCGATCAGAACCATATTAAAATCGGATGTTGGGAGGCCACAAAATACTCACTGTTTTAAATTTCAGCGAAATCAGGTACTAAATAAAGCTTTTATGGGCTTCAGTCCCCTTATCGGCAGATCGGTCTATATGACAGCTATATCTTAATACAGTCCTATCTTAACCATATTTGGGTTCTATGTTGGGAGACATAAAAGTAATCACTGTTTCAAATTTCAGGGAAATCGGATAAAAAAATAAAGATTTTGTGGATTTTATCGGGAGATGAGTCTATATGACAGCTATATCTAAATATAGTTCGATGTAATCCATATTTAGGTCAGATGTCGGTAGACTTAGAATGTCTTAGAATAACCCGCTGCTTCAAATTTCAGCGAAATCGGGTAATAAATAAAGCTTTTACGGGCTTCAGACCCTTTATCTAGTGATCAGTCTATATGGCAGCTATATCTAAATATAGTCCGATCTGAACCATTTTTAAGTCAGATGTCGAGAGGTCTTAAACTACTCATTGTTTTAAATTTCAGCGAAATCGGATTAAAAATAAACCATTTATGGGCATTAGATCCTTTGTCGGCAGATCGGTCTTTATAGCCGCTATATCAAAATATGGCCCGATTTGGCCCGTTCAGGAACTTAACCAGCGTGCATCAAAAAGACGTATCTGTGCCAAATTTCAGCTCAATATCTCAATTTTTGAAGGCTGTAGAGTGATTACAACAGACGGACGGACAGACACACGGACATGGTTAAATCGTCTTAGAATTTTACGACGATCCGAAATATATATACTTTGTTGGATCGGAAATTGATATTTCGATGTGTTGCAAACGGAATAACTAAATAACTATAAAAATGCCATATCTTGGAAGCGTTTGAATAGTTTTTTTCGATTTTTGTTCGCCCTTTAATGACACCCAAGCCCTAATGCAATTCTTGAATACCGACTCGAAGCAATTAAAACGGGCAACACGGGATTCATGATGGACACCCTTTTTCCGCAGGTCATGACGGGAGGAACAGAGACAGTCTAGTCTAGTCTAGTGAAGAGTTTATGTAAAAGGCATAAAAACTTTTCGCCATTTGAGGTCCTGATCGAGTGTTTCAGGCATCACTACGACATTAGGCGGGCTAGCTAGCGCCCCATCCGGCCGCCATATTCTAGGAAGAATTCCTTCTGTGATAAAATTTACTCATTAGCCATGTGCATTAACATTCAAAGGGTCGTTTACAATGTCAGGACCACCACACTTAGATACTATCGTAGGCGCACCAGGCTCTCAGGGACTGAATAAGCCACATACGTAGGTAAGATATGGCTCTTTTGGGTTAGAAATGGAAGCCAGGGTATCGCAGAAGAATCCGCGAGGGATTATTTATTTCAACGCTCCTTGGGGTGATTACTACGACCAGGCATAAAAGACTGTCTTTAAAAAAGACAGTGTTACAATACTTCTGAGGGGAAGGAATCCAAATGGTCTTTATAGGAAGGCCGAGAGAGTCTTGGGAATGAGACATAACAGAAGGATCTCAACGTGAGAAAACAGAGACCTGAAGATATCTCAATTCCATAATCCACGCTTACTAGATAGAACGATCTCAATATCAGATACATTTAAATTCTTGGAGACGTACTTGGAGAAGAAAACCCATGGGCTAGAATTGTGTATTGAATCCTATGATAGTCCACTGGCTCTGCGGAATTTTGATCTGGTCAATTGTAACCTACGAAGCAAAGGCCGGCGCCAAATCATTAATTTTTGATTTCAAGACACACTAACAATCAGAGCTATTTCAAGAACTGAACTCTTCGTTCAAAAATACAACATTGTATGAGACGATTGAGAACTGAGTAAAACTGGTAAACAAGACATCAAGATGAGTGGATGCATAAAATGAGTCCTTCAGCAAAAAGAAAGATTGATTCGGATTTCAGTGAATGTACGTTGTACATTGCAAGTATTCGGGTACGAAATTCGTACCAAGGCATCGTGGTTGATTTGACAAAAGCATGAGTAAACACACACGCGTCTAGTATATGAGAAAACAAACAGTTTGGAAATGATTTGTGTGATCAGTTCAAATTTTGAAAATGACAGCCAGACGGTTTCCTATAAGGGATAGAAAAGTCAGTACTTAAGTACTTCTTTCAATACTTTTTCCACTTGAAGAGTGCCGTAGTACCCCGCGACCGATTTAGCACTACAAATTTTTCAAACAATTCGAATGTTTTCGAGCCTTGTTGATTACTTTATGCAACAAGCCACGATAAAATAGGGATATTCACTTGTTAGTCGCTCGAATCTTATCTGTCCGATCATTTGGGGATTGAAAGGGGCAATATCGCCCCTTAATTTACTAATTGAGCCTCTAGAAAGTTTAAGGAGCATAGCGGGGGTCCTGACACTTGTCTCTAAGTTTCTATATGATATTCGTGATTTCCTTTCGAAATTTAGATATCATGTAATACCGATCGGTCTTTATGTTTTTCCTTTTTGAGGTTTTGGGGTTCAGGCGTTCGAAATTTATGTTTTTGGACTTCTATTAATGTAATTCAAATTTGCCAATGAACATTTTATTAAGGCAGAAGGGGAAACTTCCCACATATCAATGAGTGCGATGCAAGTTTAAGTTCAATGATAAGGGATGTCCTTTTTATTGCCAAGTCCAAATGGCGTGCCGCACATCTCTTTGGAGAGAAGTTGTTTACCGCTGAAGTAATCTCGGTTATATCGCAAAAGATGGGGATGCTTTGTGTTCCGTTAGGCCTTTATATAAAGGGCCCAAAAATGTTTGTCCTGAGAACTCTTTTAGTACAATTTCAAAATTAATAACCTCCATATATAGCGAATAATTTCTCATAACTAACTGTAGCGGCTATGAATTCGAGATAAAAATACTCCCAAGTACTGAATTATGGCTGTTTTTCAAGATTATCTACTCAAAAGGAACTTGTTCGTTTTACTCTATCTTCAGCGTTTCGCTCTTCAACAGTCTTGAAATACAACATCATGTGGGATCAGTGATCACGAGTTCATCAAAAACAGTCACCAATGAATGGTTTTGTGCAGGGCTTTGATACGCATCAATGGTATTTTGGGCTAAATGGAAATTAAGACAACTTTGGGGGTGGTAAGGTTGAACAGAGGGAGTGAATACAAGTCCGCCCCATGGAACTATGGATATACACCTAAACCAGTGATCGGCGTCGTGACTGTGGGTGAATGGGATGATCGAATGCCTGACTTGAAAATGTATACCAGGCGGAGCACAAATGGCAACTGGTAGCTGTTGCTATATGTATGGCCCGAGGCTGGGGGGCGAGAACGGAAGTTTCAGAGTCCAAACTCTTCTATTGCCTGCCTAACTATAATATTATACTTATAACACAGAGCCCTAAGATTTTCAACATGCATGCACCATGTTGGTAAGTAAATTGTGTATATGACATCTGAATCCTCAATGTAATCATCCCAACAAAACAAACTAATCAACCACCTCCATAGTAAGGTGGTGTAAAAACGCATTCCTCTTTTCATTAGTCATATTATAACACCTTACATACGTACATATGTATGTTGATCAAAACGATCGTACAAAGAATACCAGATCAGAGCAACAGCAGAAGCTGACGTGACATATGAACCACCATTTTGAAAAACGCAAGAAAATGGCGCCCATTTTAAAAATTTTTCTTTACCACATTCGTTTAAACTTTTCTTTATCATACAAATCAAACAATCAACGCCAATGTGACTGCATTATCCAAAAAAAAAAAAATCAAAAACAGAAAACTTAACCGTGTTAATGACCAATTAAAAACAAGACAAATCTAAGTAGGCATGTATATGAAATTTTGATATGCCTATGATTGGTTTATTTAAACAAAGAAACTAGTTTTGATTGGCCAGCTACAACACCAGATGTAAAAAATGAAGAGAAATGGGCGAGTATACATGTTGAGAGAAAATGCATGGTTTGTTGCTTTTATATTTGCTTCGGTGGGTGCTTGTGTCTAAGTGTGTGTGTGTGCGTCCGTGTGAATTGAATTTCACAATTTAAGTGTGATGTAGGGACATTGCGTTTTTTGTAGCTTGGAATTCAGTGAACTTGCCAACAAAAGTGTGAGCAAATACAAATACAACAAATGGCAAGTGAATATAACAAGTAGATAATTATTTAATATCTGTCAAATGCGAAAACAAAATATTTCTTATAGTTTTACTAATTATTGGATGATTAGATTGATTAGCTTTAAAATCGAAATAAAATTGTCTTTGCTAGCAATCAATTCCTGACATATCGAATATGTAATAGGACTTCATTATGGGTCTGTGTTTTTTTAGCCTCCACCATAGGATGGGGTATACTAATTTCGTCATTTCCTTTGTAACTCATTGAACTATTGATCTGGAGACCCAACAAAGTATGTATGTACATATATTTTTGAACGTCTTGATTTTTCAAGTCGATTTAGCAGTGTCCGTCTGTCTGTTTTTCTGTCGAATGCACTCGAACTTTTGAAGGGGTTAAGCTATGCGATTTTTTCACAAATACTATTTTCTTATTGGTCGACTAGGATTGTAAATGGGCTAAATCGTGCGATATAAACCGATTCGACTTCTTGAGCTTATAGAGAGCGCATTTACTATATAATTTGACTGACATTTTGCAAGTGACGTTTTGTTTCGACTCCCAACAAGAAGAAAATTCTATGGTAAGATCCAAAATGCCACCAAATCAAGGTAATACTCAGGATTCACTAATAGAAGGTTAGGTCACCTGCGAAAACATAAAGTGGATAGGCCCCATGAACATCATTACGGATGTTATCAAATAGGAGAAAATGTAAACAAAGAATGAATGTAAAAAGAGAACAAGTTGACATTATCATTGACCAAGTACTGCCAAAAATTGTATGTCGGCTGATCGCTTGGCTTATTCTTATTCCGTGAATCCTGGCTAATACTGAGGGTAAGTAAGGAAAAGATCAATATGACTTTTGGTGTCGTTACGAAACATAGGCGATGAAATATCTGAGACGTCGAATTATTTCCTTTCCCGTATCTCCTTACCGGATACGAAGCCATTCTTCAACCAACTCAGGTGTATAGAATGGAAAGAGATAAGCTTTTATATAAGGAGCACAGATTAGAGCTGGCAAACAAACTATCGATAATCGCAACAAGCGATATTTTCGATATTTCTAATAATAAATATCGACAGTGTCGATGCTATCGTTAATTTCCCATCATCTATAGTTCAAACAAAAATGAGCAGTAAAAATCAGAAAATCCATTTATATAGAAGCAAATTCAATGTACAGATTGTAAAGCTTTTGTCAACAAACTGACTTTTTTTTATTATATTTTTCAAACAAACAACATTAAAGGAACAAGCTAGTCTACTTAGTTTCATCAAAAGTTTCTTATAAATACGAGTATAACAAGTTATCATATTACAGTTCGGCCAACCTGACAATATGATTGCCCACAATCATGATATAAAAATTGTGTATATTATATAAGTGTGACCAATAACATAAATCTATAACCTAGGTGTCAACCATTTCCGAAGTCGCTTTGCTTCAATTATACCCTTATATGGGATCTGTGTCAGTTGACAATTGTCAACATCTCTCACAACGTAGCGATCATTATCTAATACTTTTTCAATAATGTAGGGACCACGATATTTTTCACAAAATTTCTTATTCTTCCCAACTGTATTGTCAATATTCATAATAACAACATAATCACCCTCATCGTAACGTTTTGCCGGTTCATGATGTTTGGAAAAGTATAATTCGTTGTAGTTCTGAGATCGCTGTATAGAATTCAATGCCTTAACCCTCATATCCCTCAAATTTAGTTTCTCCTCATTACCCATTTTCTCATCTAGATATTCCGACAGCTTATCTACCACCACCCCTCGTTGATTCGTTCCAAAGAGTAACTTCGCTGGGGTTTCCTTTGTAGAACTGTGAACACAGTTATTGATAGCATATTCCACCTGGGACAATTTCAATGACCAATCGGAATGATCTATTGGGTCACTCAATTTGCTCAACATGGACTTAATAATACGATTTACACGCTCAACCTGCCCATTTGCTTGTGGAGAGGCAACCGCCACCTTAACATGATTAATATTATTTTTCAAAATGAATTCAGAAAACTCCAATGACGTAAAACATGATCCTCTGTCCGAGATTAGGCGTCTTGGTCTACTGTAATAACTAAAATACTTTTCGAGAGAACAACAAACCTCCTTAGTGCTCGTCGAATTTACAGGATAAAGTCGAACAAATTTTGTAAAAGAATCAACTACCACTAAAATGTGTTTTCTTTTCGATTTTAATGATGGAAGTGGTCCGAAGTGATCCACGTGTATCGTATCGAATGGCTCCGCCACCTTTGGAATGCTGTACATGTTCTGTTGGTTTATTCTAGCTGGAGCAGCATAAATGATACATTTTATACAATTCTTAATGAAGCTATCTATCTTATTGCGCATGTCTGGGAACCAAAAATTCTCTCGAATCTTATAATAACATTTATCTGTCCCCAGGTGTCCAAGCTTCTCATGTATCATTCTTATCACATTATCTTCCATTTCCTTTGGGACATATAAACAAACGGTTGCACCCACTTTCTTAAATAAGAGACCGTCTATTAGGTCAAAATCACATATCTCTTCCTTTTCCAAACGTTTACATAAGTCCTTAATAACAGGATCTCTAGCTTGGGTCAGTTGAATTTGGACATCGAGTTGATTCGAATCTACAGAGCAAATCATGTTACATCCCACATGAGGGGATATTTCCTTTTCTATACATCTGCTTAACATATCCACATGACCCATAGAAGAACCCTTCCTGTGTTCGATAGAATAGTCATAGTTCTCTAGTTCCAATGCCCAGCGGGATATCCGAGGATTAACTTGTCTCTTGTTCAAGGTCATTGTAAGTGAATTGCAATCTGTGACTATGGTAAAATGTAATCCTTCTAAATACACACGAAACCGGCGCAACGCGTAAATAATTGCGAGTGTTTCCAGTTCGAAGCTATGATATCTCGATTCTGCATTGGTTGTAGCCTTTGAAAAAAATGCTACGGGGTGGAACTTTTTATCATCCTGACGCTGCATCAATATTGCTCCGAATCCATGAGAACTTGCATCACAATGTAACTCCGTATCGCTTTTAGGGTTATAGATAGCTAATACTGGGGCCCGAAGTAAACGAGACTTTAATTCACTAAAGGCCTTTACACATTCTTCAGAGAAAACGAATTTTTTCTCTTTACGAAGCAAATCTAACAATGGCCTTGCAATATTTGAGAATGACGGAACGAATTTCCTAAAGTAGGAAAACAACCCAAGACAAGTTTGTAATTCCCTATGATTCCTTGGCATTGGTATTTGTTTCACAGCCCGCAAGTGATTTTCTGTCGGCCGTATACCTTTTGGGCTGATTAAGTATCCTAAATACTCTAAACTCTGATAACCAAATTTACATTTAGTTAACTTGATACGTAACCCGTACTCAAAAGCACGTCCAAGTACAACCGCCAATGTCTGAACATGAGAATCGAAATCAGAGGATGCAATCAATATGTCATCCATATATATAACCACTCTATGGTCCTCTATTAAGTCGCGAAATATACCATTTATAAAGCGTTGAAAGTTTGCTGGAGCATTCTTTAAACCAAATGGCATCTTCAAATACTCGTACTGTCCAAATGGGGTTACAAATGAAGTGTATGGAATTGAATCATTATGCATTTCTATGTTGAAAAATCCATCCTTCAAATCCATGAGGCTAAACCATTTTTTGCCTGATATGCTCTCAATACAGTCCTCGATGAGGGGTAAAGGAAAGTTATCCCTAATAGTCTTTTTGTTTAACGCTCGATAATCGACACACATCCGCGTTTCCCCTGTCTTTTTCTTTACCAACACAATTGCTGACGTGTATGGAGAATTGCTGTAACGTATTATTTTCCTTTCTAACAAATCACTAACAATCTTCTGCGTTTCCTCACGATCACGAACCGACAATCTACGGGGAGAGCAGTGTATTGGAATATCATCAGATAATTTAATCTGCATCCTATAATCAGATGACTTTTTATCAATTCCCTTTGGAGTTATATAACGATTATGAATAAGATCTTCTAAAGTCTTCTTCTGGAATGAATTTAACAAAGGATTTAGATCAATATCGTCCGTACGTATCACTTGGGAATTCACAGGACTATCATAAGAATTGCTTATCGTAGATGGTGTAGACACCGAGGTTATATTATTATTGTCATTTATTTTTCTTGTGGATTCAAATACTTCTATATCATTCGTAGTTTCCTTGACTTGAAGTAATTTTACATTAAATGCATGCATAAAGTTCCGTCCAAGAATCATTGGAACATGAATGCTCTCGTTCGGAACAACAAGTAATTCTATTTGTTTAGACGATTTTTTTAATTTTATTAAACAAGAAATATTTCCATATATTTTCAAAGGGGAATTGCCAACTCCAACATACGAAGTTGGTATTAAATTCTTCGAACGTATCACACCAGTCGGTAATAAAGACATCTTAACCAAACTAATTGGGCTACCGGAATCGATCAAGCACGAAATATTCACAGAATTAGTATATTTGGATCCACAAGAATATTTAAAGGCCACACTTACCATTCGTGTTGTGTCTACAATATCATTACTACAAAATATGGGAGCAGTAACATTCATCCTTTTAGGACAATCCTTGTAAAAATGTCCCATTTGGAAACAATGGAAACAAGATCCCGGTGGACGTCGAGGCTTATTGCAGGTGTTCTTCATATGTCCAAATTGAGAGCAATTGAAACATCGTATGCCTTTAGTATTGTCACGGCCTTCTTTATGAGTACTGACTGTTTTTGACCTTCGTTTCTCGTATCTATCTATTCCATGCATCAATTCTTGTAATGAGTTTGATCCGTATAGAATGGATATGTTGTTGGTTTTATCTTCCATTCCGTCTATTATAATGTCAACCAGTTCTTGCTCGTTGATTTCGCCTTCTGCTGCAATAGTTTGCATTGCTACTATATAGGCAATACACGGCTCTGTTGGCTTCAACTTGCGCAAACGCAATTTTTGATAAACTTCTTCTTGCGTTACCGTTCTCTTGAAAATGTCTAAGAGCGATCTCTTCAACTCCTTATATTCTTTGTAATTTGAATTTTCCATGAACTCTCGCGCAGTTCCAACCAGCAAATATCTTAAGCACATATATTTTTCTTGGTCAGTCATATTTATAGTGTAGTTTTCAAAAGAGTTTATCCATTTTTCAATATTTCGTCCATCATTCCCAGAAAATTTCGGAACCATCATAGAGAGCTCGTCATAATTGATATTTGTAGAAACCTTTTTTCCACCGTTTTCTAAAGATTCAATTTGGTTTCGAAGAGCCAACATTTCTTGCTTCAATCTCAAAACTCTAATTTCACTCTCTAGTTCATCAGCTTCACAGGATAAAACGCTTGAACGAATGAAAGGGTCTGTTACCTGTGATGGAACAGAAGGTCTAGAAAATTGTCCTCGAAGTAAGTTTGCAGGAACGGAAACTGAGGAATAATTGACGGAGGGTACGGAAGAAACAACACAAGAAGATACGGAAGGAGGTACGGAAGTTTGTGTTTGCGGAAGAACATCACAGGACACGCCAATTGCTCTATTGTTTAAAGCGACACCCAATGTATTTGTATTCATTAAATCGGAAATAACTGATGAAGTCCGGGCGGCAGAAACAGAAGCAGCAGTCCCTGAAGTACCAGGAAATTGTCTTTGAACTGTATTTACAGGAACGGAAGCAGAAGAATTATAGACGGAAGGTACGGAAGAAATTACGGAAGGAGGCACTGAAGTCTGTGTTTGCCGAAGATTTGCACAGGATACGCCAATTTCGCTGTTATTAAAAGCGACACTCAATGTATTTCTAGATATTAAATCGGTTGAAGTCCGTGCGGCAGAAAAACAAGCGGCAGTTCCAAGAACCAATTCAGTTTGATTTGTGGACTCACCATTACATTGAAATGACTGAAGCAAATTTTCAGGATCGGCAGTTGCGGAATTAATAACGGGAGTTTCATTCAAAGTATTGGATGACATTGTAGTGACAGTTACAGATGAATTCCCAGCAGAATCAGAAGAAACCACATTTCCAGAAGGCAATTCAGTCTGCTTTGATGGACCACCGTTAACTTGCAAAGAATCATATAATGTTCTCAATTGTGCAATTGACGCTGTTTCTGGAAATTCCACATTTGAAGCTTTCAAAGCTGAAAGAATTCTTTCTCGAGTAGGGCGTGAATCCATATTTAAAAAAAATTTTTTTTTTTGAGTCTTCTTTTTTTATTTATTTTTTTTTTTTTTTTTTTTTTTTGGGAACCCCACACCTGAATTGTAAAGCTTTTGTCAACAAACTGACTTTTTTTTATTATATTTTTCAAACAAACAACATTAAAGGAACAAGCTAGTCTACTTAGTTTCATCAAAAGTTTCTTATAAATACGAGTATAACAAGTTATCATATTACAAGATCGAACAAAGCCAAATTTATAGAGTCAGTTAGAAGTCATGAGAGAAATCATTGTACATAATTTTAGCCCAATCGGATGAAAATTGTGCCCTCCATAGGCGCATTTTAC
Organism: Stomoxys calcitrans; assembly: GCF_963082655.1. NCBI lineage: Eukaryota > Metazoa > Arthropoda > Insecta > Diptera > Muscidae > Stomoxys > Stomoxys calcitrans. The sequence continues at coordinate 102,129,469 of NC_081553.1, read as the reverse complement.
GTCATAAAAAAAAAAATTCAATGTCGGATCGCTTATTTTTGTTAAATTATAATATCGTCAGGAAAAATATCAATTGTTTTTGTTGGAAGTCGAATGAAAGCAACCCCAAATTAAATTGTTTTCACAAAGTTATGATTTAACCAACTTTCTCACAACTTTAACAATTATTACGCATAAAAAAATCAGCTTATGCTCAAATTTTAAGGTTATGTCATACGAAAATAACATACAGGTGTGATAGCAAAACTTATAATTCATATATAGATTGACAATTTTGACAAACATTTGCAATTACACGTGAATGAAAAAAGTGAAATGTCATAAGACATCTACATGCCGTGTAATAGCGCCTTAACCGTCAAAAACCACAAACTTTTTGGCACTAGATCCGTTCGCCAATTTTTCCAAATCCGCCAATTTCCATGAATTGGGTACGAATCGAGTGACAAAAACCTAGTGGTTTTTGCAGTAGGAAACGAGCAAATGGATATATTCGCACAGGATTCGTTAGCCAACTCATGGATATCAGCTGATTACAAAGGAGGAATAGGACACATTAGCGAACGAAACGAGTGCAGAAAATATTTAAAAACTTGTTTACTTTTTAAGATACTCTTTCCCTGGTAAAAAGCTCACACAATTCTTTGAAAACTAAGACATCATGGAAATATCAAAATAAATCGCATGTATCATTGTTCTATGCTGAAAATGTGTACATATAATGATGTTGGATATGTGTTATGGTAAAATGCTTAAAAAATTAGTTGTAAGTATGCATATGATAGTGTGGGTAGTATGGGTGTTATATATATATATATATATTGTGGTATAATGGAATGTTTTTGGGGGTGGGCGGGATGAGTAAAACATATTGCCTTTTCACTTTTCATGGGCCGTAAGACCTCATTTCTCTACTGCTCATGTAATATCGTTTTTACCTTGGCACCAAATGTCTTGTGGCAATATCGAGAGATCATCACCAACTTCTTCTTCATCTTCAACATCATCCACCTTCGTCTTCATCATCATCTCGACCACTTCTTTCATACCATTAAACCATTTGGTTATTTTTTTATCAAATGGGCCAACGATATTCGTTCCGTGGGTTTTCACATTATTGAATGGGTCATTGCACTGTGATTTTTTATGTGATTGTTGCCTTTCAACGAAGGTTGCATTCATACCAGTAGTAACAGTTTAAGTTTTTAGACGGTCTTTATAAGTCATTGTAAATGGTCAAATGAGTGTAGGTAAAGTCAAAAGTTATAGTCCATTTTAACAGGTTTAACAAATTCATTTAGAATTTAATTTGGTTGGTTCTTTTAACGGTGATAATTGATACAAATAGTAAAAAAAATTTTTGCCATTACGAGGACTAGTGAAAAGCATTAGGTAAGAAGCAATTTCGATTATTACAGCAAAGCTAAACTAATTTCGTCATTCTGTTTGTAACTACTCGAAATATTCGTCTGAGACCCAATAAAGTATATATATTCTTGATCGTCGCGACATTTTATGTCGATCTAGCCATGTCCGTCCGTCTGTCTGTCGAAAGCACGCTAACTTCCAAAGGTGTAAAGATAGCCGCTTGAAATTTTGCACAAATACTTCTTATTAGTGTAGGTCGGTTGGTATTGTAAATGGGCCATATCGGTCCATGTTTTGATATAACTGCCGTATAAACCGATCTTGGGTCTTGATTTCTTGAGCCTCTAGAGGGCACAATTCTTATCCGATTGGAATGAAATTTTGCACGACGTGTTTTGTTATGATATCCAACAACTGTGCTAAGTTAGGTTCAAATCGGTTCATAACCTGATATAGCTGCCATATAAACCGATCTTGGGTCTTGACTTCTTGAGCCTCTAGAGGCCGCAATTCTCGTCCGATTTGATTGAAATTTTGCACATAGTGTTTTAATATCACTTCTAACAACTGTGAGAAGTGTATTCCTAATCAGTCCATAACTTGATATAGCTGCCATATAATCCGATCTTGGGTCTTGAATTCTTGAGCCTCTAGAGTGCGCAATTCTTATCCGATTGGAATGAAATTTTGCGCGATGTGTTTTGTTATGATATCCAATAACTGTGGCAAGTATGATCCTAATCGGTCCATAACCTGATATAGCTGCCACATAAACCGATCTTGAGTCTTGACTTTTTGAGCCTCTAGAGGGCGCAATTCTCATCCGATTTGACTGAAATTTTGTACATAGTGTTTTGATATCACTTCTAACAACTGTGCGAAGTATGTTCGTAATTGGTCCATACCCTGATATAGCTGCCATATAATCCGATCTTGGGTCTTGATTTCTTGAACCTCTAGAGTACGCAATTCTTATCCGATTGGAATGAAATTTTGCACGACGTGTTTTGTTATGATATCCAAAAACTGTGGCAAGTATGGTCCTAATCGGTCCATAACCTGATATAGCTGCCATATAAACCGATTTTGGGTCTTGACTCCTTGAGCCCCTAGAGGGTGCAATTCTCGTCCGATTTGACTGAAATTTTACACATAGTGTTTTGATATAACTTCCAACAACTGTGCCATGTATGGTTAAAATCGGTCCATAACCTGATATAGCTGTCATATAAACCGATCTTGGGTCTTGACTTCTTAAAACTCTAGAGAGCGCTATTCTCATCCGATTTGGCAAAAATTTTGTACAACGGCTCCTCCCATGGCCTTCAACATACGTGTGAAATATGGTCGGAATCGATCTATAGCTTGATACAGCTCCCATATAAACCGATCTCCCGATTTCGCTTCTTGAGCCCCGAATCGGACTATAACTTGATGTAGCTGCTCCTCCGTCCTTATTCATTATACTTTGTTTGTCTAAAAACAGATACTGCACAAAGAACTTGACAGATGCGACCATGGTGGAGGGTATATAAGATTCGCCCGGCCGAACTTAGCACGTTCTTACTTGTTTGTTTCTCCAAAGTGGAGTCGAACTTAATGACCATGACATAGCTATGCCTATGGCCAAGGATCTGTTGATTAGGCAATTTCTTTTCAGTAACTTTTGAATAATCAAAACTTTTCGCGTAGCATAATTCTCATGGTCATTAAGCTCGACTGCACTTTGGAGAAAAAAACGAGTAAAGTAATCATATACATGACCGGCCTGTAACATGCTTACATAAATAATAACTAAAAAAACACTTTATATGTATATGTGATATATTCTATTCAAAAAGATACATTACCACAACAATCCCATGGCAGCCGGTTTAACGCACCGGATTGACCCGATGGAACCCTCATCGGCAAGGGCTGCCGCCTCAATGTACGTGTTCGTCTTTTTTTCGTCATGGGAGAGGCACATCCCAGACAGCCGGTTGTACGCACCGGATTGACCCGATGGAATCTTCATTCCATTGTCGGTGAGGTGTAACCGGTGCTTGGAGTGGGTACATTTCCGTTCTTGCTCTGGCCTAACTTCGCTACGGGAGTATAGTCATACTGGCTATGTCGCTAGGTGCTGTGCGAACATAGCCAGCAGTGGGTCACAAGCGTCGCCGTCGTCGCCTTCGGCATCCTCGTCGTCGGACTATGTGACCCCCCCGACTTCTCCCGTACGGCAATTTATGCAACGACAGCACCCTAGCCCTACTATTGCCAGGCCAGTGCCGGGAAGTGTATCGTTCTTGGAGTTAAACTGCAACGGACTGCGTGGCAAGATTGATGAGATTCTAGATTTTATGAGTCGGAAGAGCATATCGGTCGCAGCGATCCAGGAGACAAAGCTGACTAACACCTGCAGCTTGCACAGTTGTCACGGCTACAATGTGCTACGTAAGGATCGCTCAAGGAATGGAGGTGGGGGATTGGCCTTCGTTATACACCATTCCGTGCAGTATAGACCTATCTCGCCTGCGGCTGGCGTTAGTGACCCCTACATGGAGTGCATGGGGATAGCAGTCAGGTCCGGTACTGCCGAGATAGAGCTATACAACATGTACATACCGCCGGTCGGTAGCTGTGTCCCAATTAATGGCCAAGTTTACAAGCTCGACATAAGTGGGTTATTATCTGGCCATAATCGTCTGGTTCCAGGGAACTTTTATGCGTATCACACTTCATGGCATTCTCCCCTAGGTAACGACCAGCGTGGCATAGCTTTGGCAGAGCGGATTGAAAGCTCCACGATTTGGACGGTGAATGTAAATGCCCCCACTGGGATTATGAGGAGGTGCAGCAGCTCGCCAGCCATTTCGATTGCAGCCCCTCCAGACATTTCCAAACCGTCATCTCTTTGGGGTCAGACCACCTCCCCATAATTCTCACCATCGACCGACCACCCGACTTCATAACCTCTGAGCTCAGGACGTTTATCAATCAGAAGAAGATCGATTGAGCTGACTTCGGAGAGTATACCTATCGCCGCTTCAGCGAACTGCCAACCCCCTGAATGTGCTAGTGGCCGAGAGGAAATTCCGAAACCTCATTACCACAGCAGCCGGTCGAATACTCCTCTATGGACATACACCTAAGCCAGTAATTGGCTTGTTGTGCGCTCTAAAAATTAAAAAGTTACCTCGAAAAAGAAAATTTTAAGTTTGGAATTCCGTGCTACTTACAAAAACCTTAATCTTTTTCCATACCACTCCCCTACATTGGTTTATGTCTGGTACTGTGTCCCCACATAAGTACCGGTATCTTGTAGTCCTATGTGTGGCGTCCTATGTGTCCCGTTATGATACCAATAGCCCTGCAAGGCAAGTTATGGGGCACCAAAGGCCTTCAGACCTAATAGCCTTACGTCCTTTCTTCTCAAAAGCATGGAACGTATCGTGGATACCATGATTAAGAATAGCACATCCAGCGAACTGCTCAAATTCAAACAGCATGCCTATGTCAAGGGAAGGTCTGTAGAGACTGCCCTGCAAGAGGTTGTGCATAAAATAGTAGAATCCTTCGATGCCATTGGCGGTATACATTGACAATGTGCGGCCGATACACTGATCCAATCCTTAGACCAGTACCGGGTGGACCTTAGAGACTTGAGAAACCATATGCTAAGGAACATGGATTTATTGTGGGTCCCATGACATAAATATAAGTGAGAAAAAGGCAAAAGTCACGCCACAAGGGGACATTTTATCGCCACTTTTATGGGTGACCACCATAAATCCCGGCAAGGGATAGATGTCTGCGTCACACAAGCTGGAACTTTGAGGTCCGATCTGTATGGCGAGAAGCTTGCTGCTGTGGAATGCTCCACACGGAGTAGCTGCAACGGCAGTCGCGGACAATCAGCGCTACCGAGCGGAGAGTCTCAATGATAGGTCGGGTGCCACCAGCTCTTGCTGGTGCCTGCCTATGATGATCGATATGACAAGGCGAGTTATTGGCTCCTATAAATAACTAATGACCACTCTGTTCTCACGGCGATCGGTCCCTTGGACCGGAACGAACTTGCTCACCTACGGGGGCTTGACGAGGATCGCCACCTTCGTATGAAAATGTGGTTACAACAACAGCAACCACCACCATAAATGACCTATTACTGATGCTGACTGAGGAGGGATTTGAACCTGTCTGCTATGCAGACGATCTTATAATACTTCTAAGGGTCTTGCATATGGCATATGACTGGGCTAGACCCAGGGGTCTCGTTAACCCAGAGAAGACTGACAAAGGTGGGCCATCCACGAGAATGACAAAGGTGGGCCAATTTGACGCAGCACGTTTCCTCAAATACTTGGGAGTGATTTTGGATAGGAAACTTAATTTGAAGTGTCACATTCAGCAGCGTACTGAGAAGGCTCACAGATATTGGGCAATATGTAGATGGGCCGTAGGCTCGAAATCCCCTGGCTCTACAGGAGCGTGATTTGACCAATACTTACTTACCCCTCAGTAGTTCAGTGTACTGCTATGGAGAAAAAATGCAACAAAACGACAATACAATGGGTTCGGCGAACATATTGTCTTGGCATAGGCAGAGCGATGAGGACCACGTCCACTAGGGCACTGGAGACTATTCTAGATATCCGACCTATTGACATACAGATTAAGTGTGAGGTAGCCACTGCAGCTTAAGGTGATGGAAGAATGGGTTGAGGATGGGAGCAGCTCATACCATGGCGGTATAATGAAGCGACGATAGAAAACCTAGAAGAAATGGAAGACGTTTCCGATGGGATACTCGGATACCTGGGGCTATTACTGAAAGGAAGTAAGAAGGAGGTCAGTATAGCTATTGGTATCAAGATCGGGTGTAACGCCGCCAGGAAAATTCCATACATGAATCCCTTTCTGGACATTGATATGGAGAAAACTTTCCACACTACTGAGTTTCGAACACTTCACACAAAAGATTGACTCTGACAAATTGAAGGCCTATTTATAACAATTTCTTAAAACGTAACACTATCTTAGAACAGCATGGGCGCCGAACACTGTGGAACAGCGAAACAGTCGGTAGGACGGCGAAAATCCTAAGTGGTGACCCGGATCGTAAGAAGATGAGGCTATTACTGAAATGAAGTAAGAAGGAGGTCAGTATGGCTATTGGTGTCAAGATCGGGTGTAACGCCGCTTGGAAAATTCCATAAATGAATCCGTTTCTGGACATTGATATGGAGAAAACTTTCCATACCAAATAACACTACTGAGTATCGAACACTTCGCACAAAAGATTGATCCTGACAAATTTTAGGCCTATTTATAACAATTTCTAAAAACATAACACTGTCTTAGAACAGCAATCTTAGAGCGGAAGCTTAGCTGCGAGCTACCGGGCGCGTCCACAGGTTAGAATAGGTTTAAGTGGCAGTCTGCCATCAGACTCACTTAGACGTTTTCGTCCATTGTGTTACCACAGAAACAGAAGAAGGAAGATGCCTTCTACTTCCTACCGTTGAACCATCCAGATCGCTTTAAAAAGCCCAATAACTTGCGAATGTTCACATCCGCGAAATCAGACAGGTTCTCAAAGAAATGAGAACCTAAAGTGGGACTCCTCCTAACTGCTAGTGCGGGACACACACACAGAAGGTGTTCTATAGTCTCTTCTTCCTCGATGTCCCTACAGCTTCTGCAAAAGTCGTTGCAGGCAACCTTCTGTTTGTCAGCATGTTTTCCGATTAGACAGTGACCTGTCATGACGGACACAATGACTGAGACGTCAGTTCTGGCCAATGACAGAAAGCAGTAGACCTCTTCAAGTCTAGATGAGGCCACATAGTTTTGGAATGCTCACAGCCCCCTCTTTGTGACCATATATCATTCGTTGTCCTTCGGGCCTGGTCCTGAAAACTTAGCTTACATGCCGCTAGAGGCATACCCACAGATTCCAGTGTCCCTGAAGTGTGTAGGGTAGTTCCTAATTTCGCAAGCTCGCCCGCTTTACAATTCCCTGGGATATCTCTGTGGCCCGCCACCAAGAACAGGTGAATTTTGAACTGTTCATCCATCTTGTTGAGAGATGTGCAACAGTCGAGTGCGGTTTTTGTGTTCAGAAATATGTTCTCCAGGGATTTAATGGCTGCCTGCCTGTTTGAGAAGATATTTATGCCAATCGTCGTAATGACATTATATCTTAGCCATTCCACCACATCCTTATTTGCAAGGATCTCCGCTTGATACACACCGCAGTGGTCGGGTAACCTCTTCGATATGACCACTTTTAGATCTTAAGAGTACACCCCAAAGCCCACCTGGTCGTTTAGATTGGAACCATCAGTGGTTCCACAGTGTCCGTATCCGCCACATGACCAATGAGAAAGCTCCCTTAACCTCACGGCAATGGTCGCTGCAATTTGGGTAGCCACAATGTCCAGAGACATAAGATGTAGCATTACATTCAGTGAATCAGATGGTGTCGTCCTCAGTACAGCTGTGATGCACAAACAGGCCATCTTTTGGATCCAGTTTAGTAACCTCTTCGATATGACCACTTTTAGATCTTTAGAGTACACCCCAAAGCCCACCTGGTCGTTTAGTTTGGAACCATCCGTATAGAAGTCTATATAATTTCTGTTACCAGGGATATCGTAGTTCCAATCGGTTCTATCAGGAATAGTGGTGCAGTAATTTTTATCAAAAAGCGGCTCAGTGTAATCCACACAGCCTGGAACATCGGACATTGTTTCAAGGATAACACAGTGTCCGTAGCCGCCACATGACCAATGAGAAAGCTCCCTTAACCTCACGGCAGTGGTCGCTGTAATTTGGGTAGCCACAATGTCCAGAGGTATAAGATGTAGCATTACATTCAGTGCATCAGATGGTGTCGTCCTCAGTGCGGCTGTGATGCACAAACAGGCCATCTTTTGGATCCAGTTTAGTATTGAGCAGTAGGTGGATTTTTGAAGCGCCGTCCACCAGACCACAGCACCATATAGGGTTATAGGTCTAACAACTGCAGTATATACCCAATGCTTGATACGCGGTCTACATCCCAAGGGTCCACAGGTTGCGGATAGTGGAATGCTCTTTACGGAGTAGTTGCAACGGCAGTCGCGGAAAATTAGCGCCATCGAGCGGAGAGTCTCAGTGAGGTGGCCTGGAGGTACCAGCTCTTGCACAAATACTGAGTGTCTATGATGCTCGATATGACAAGGCAGGTTTTTGCAAATGCAAATTTTGCCCATGAACATTCCATTAAGGAACAGGGGTAAACTTCTCACATATCAATGAGTGCTGTCCGATTAAAGATTTTTTAAGTTAATTGATAAGAGGCCTTTGGAGGCCCCTGTAGCGAAGAGGTTAGCAAGCCCGCCTATGACGCTGAACGCCTGGGTTCGAATCCTGGCGAGATCATCAGAAAATTTTTTTAGCTGTGGTTTTCCCCTCCTAATGCTGGCAACATTTGTGAGCTTTTGTGCCATGTTAAACTTTAAGAGGTGTCGCCGTTCAGAGTCGGCTATAAAAAGTAGGCCCCTTATTATTGAGCTTAAACTTGAATCGGCATGCACTGATTGATATGTGAGAAGTTTGCCCCTGTTCCTTTGTGGAATGTTCATGGGCAAAATTTGCATTTGATAAGGGGCCTCCTTTTTATAGCCAAGTCCGAACGGCGTGCCGCAGTGCTACACCTCTTTTTGAGGGGAAGTTTTACATGGCGTAGTACCTCAAAAATGTTGCCAGCATTAGGAGGGGCAAACCACCACTGAAAATTTGTTTCTAATGGTCTCGCCAGGATTCGAATCTAGGCGTTCAGCGTCATAGGCGGACATGCCAACCTCTGCGGACGGTGGCCCCTTTAAATAACCAATGGTCACTCTGTTCCCGTGGCGATCGGTCCTATGGACCGGAATGAGCTTGCTAACCCACAGGAGCTTGACGACACCTGACAACACCAACAATAACCTATCTAAACTTTATTTCCCAAATTCTCGTATTTTCCAGGCATATTCAAGAGCATTTGCATGTACCAATCGATACCAGCAAAATGTCCGAAGCCGAATTGCAATTTCATTATTTCAAAATGCACGATTCCGATAACAACAACAAACTAGATGGCTGTGAATTAATCAAATCCTTAATACATTGGCATGGTAAGTTGGACACACAAAATTTTGAGTAGTCACGCAACTTTTATGAAATGACTTTAATATTCAAGCATTCACTTAAGCTTTATTTCAAAAACTAAAATTGGATTTGTTGTGATTTTTTCTTTGTTTACTTTCATATTTTATCCACTCCACGCATTAATTACCATCATTACCATTGCCATAAATTTGCACATACATATTCGAAAAAAATATGTGTGCTTCTTTGTGTTGAATTTATATCTGTCTCCATTGCAAAAATAAACAAACAAACAAAATTTAAACATTTTTACATGGTAAATGGTATTTTGGGTCTATCATAAAATGGTTTACGGTTGGATCCTACTCTCTCATCATTCTAACCATAACAACAAATGGACAAATTTGTACTACGACGACTCAACTACGACATATCTATAATACCTACCTACCTACCTACCTATGAAAATACATTTAAAGAGCAAGGCAGTAAGGAGGGTACTGATGGTCAACAGCCTCATGTGGAGGAAAAAATTTTCACCGATGAAGAGCTGGTGGCTTTAATTGATCCCATCTTGCAAATGGACGATTCTTCGAAAGATGGTTACATAGACTATCCAGAGTTTATGAGGGCCCAACAGAAATCGCAACAGCAACAACAGCAGCAGCAGCAGCAACAACAACAACAACCACAAATACAACAGACATAATTGGCTCCATTATGTGTGATTTCTAATACTTAGCATCTTCCCTTTTTTCCCTCAAAATTTGTGTTTCTTATGTACCTTTCTTGTTTAACTTGGAAATCTCCACGACCCCTATCTCCCTTACTTAACAATTCCAAATTGATAGCTCCATTTTTCGAATATCTATATATATTTTTTTACACAATCTTTAGTGTTTTATTCTCTATTTTTTTTTATTTCATTCATAAGTTTTTAGGTTCTTTTTCTACTTAAAAAAAAAAAATGTTAAAAATGACTGATTTAAAAAGCTCAGTTTAAGAAATTTGAACAAAAACAAAAGAAAATAATAAAAAAAAATATGCAATTGTTAAAACAAATGCATTAAAAACGAACAACCACAACAAACAAACAAACAAACAAAACGAATAAAGTTGAGATGACATTTTATGAAAGTAGCATATGCATAATTGGGGAGGTATAACTGTAAGAAGCATGTCATTTTTACTACGTTTTTACTACATTCTTTCAATGGTTGTGGGGTGAGGCGGCTAGCTTGTGTCTCCATTGCAGCATCTTTCTAATTTTCAAAATTAAAGTTTCATAATATTTCCGCTTACCCTAAACTCCGATTCTTTTAGTTGAAGAAGAAAAGGACAAGGACGACAAGGAAAAGAAAGAAAACAACGGCACTGGAGAAAAGAGTGGCACTACCTATACCGATGAAAATCTGGCTGATGTTATTGATTATGTCTTGAATAGCATGGATGTCAATAGAGATGGCTATGTCGATTATGCTGAATACCGCAAGAGCGAAGCGGAGTCTGCCAAAAACAATAAGCAGTAAAACTATACCTGATTAAATTTAGTGCCAAATAACTCCTTATTTTTTATTATCTTAAAAAAATTTTTCCAATATTTGTTATATACTTGAATTGTTGACAACGAAAATCACGCCATGACTTATAATTTTCATATACATATATTGGGTTGCCTAAAAAGTAAATGCGGATTTTTTAAAAGAAAGTAAATGCATTTTTAATAAGGCTTAGAATGAACTTTAATCAAATATACTTTTTTTACACTTTTTTCCAAAGCAAGCTAAAACTAACAGCTGATAACTGACAGAAGAAAGAATGCAATTACAGAGTCACAAGCTGTGAAAAAATTTGTCAACGCCGACTTTATGAAAAATTCGCAATTACTTTTTGGGCAACCCAATACTTTTTTTTTAATAAAGAACATGTGTTTTTCTAACAATAAAGAAAAAAAGAATTTAAAAATTTCCAGGATTATAGTATGGTATATGTAAACTTATGTCAATGTCAATTTATGAACTTGAGAACGTAATGAAAACACTGCGGTAAACAATCTCATGGCAGCCGGTTGTACGTAGCGGATTGGCCCGATGGAGTTCTTCATTGGCAAGGGCTGTCGCCTCAATGTACTGCTACAACAATAACAACATGCCTATGCTAAGGCATCCATAGTCACGGCCACCAGAGGTTAGCATGTCCGCCTATGACGCTGAACGTAAGGGCTCACATTCTAGCGAGACCATAAGAAAAAAATGTCATATATGGAGCTCTCCAACCCAAGGTAGATGAAATTCCAGGACCTTAGGTACTTCTGTTAAAGCCTAGTTCTGACTTCGAGTTTTCGCCCGAACAGTTGTCAAAACGCACTATAAAAAAAACTAGAGGCTCAAGAAGTCAAGATCCCAGATCGGTTTATATGAGAGCTATATCAGGTTATAAACCGATTTGAACCATACTTGCCACAGTTGTTGGATATCCTAACAAAACACGTCGTGCAAAATTTCATTCCAATCGGATAAGAATTGCGCACTCTAGAGGCTCAAGAAGTCAAGACCCAAGATTGGTTTATATGGCAGCTATATCAAAACATGAACTGATTTAAACCATATTTACCACAGTTGTTGAAGGTAATACCAAAACACTACGTGCAAAATTTCAATAAAATCGGATAAGAATTGCGCCCTCTAGAGGCTCAAGAAGTCAAGCTCCCAGATCGGTTTATATGACATCTATATCAGGTTATAGACCGATTTGAACCATACTTGGCACAGTTGTTGGATATCATAACAAAACACGTCGTGCAAAATTTCATTCCAATCTGATAAGAATTGCGCACTCTAAAGGCTCAAGAAGTCAAGACTCAAGATCGGTTTATATGGCAGCTATATCAAAACATGGACCGATATGGCCCATTTACAATACCAACCGACCTACACTAATAAGAAGTATTTGTGCAAAATTTCAAGCAGCTAGCTTTACTCCTTCGGAAGTTAGCGTGCTTTCGACAGACAGACGGACGGACGGACATGGCTAGATCGACATAAAATGTCGCGACGATCAAGAATATATATACTTTATGGGGTCTCAGGCGGATATTTCGAGTAGTTACAAACTGAATGACGAAATTAGTATACCCCCCATCCTATGGTGGAGGGTATAAAACTTTTTACAAAATGATTTCAACATGTTGCTAGCAACATTGTCAAATTTCGTGGATTTTAAACGTCTAATAAATGCAGCGAACAATGACAATCATCTGTTTACAAGAATTGTTAGTTTAAATATTTTAAGAAATGTTGTCTTTTTATTTTCTGTAGGGATATGAAAGACACTACGGATTTTGAAAAACATCTGCCCCAGTGCCCTCATTCATATTGTATAAATCCGTGTGTACAGAGGGACCAGAGAAGTTCGGGAGGCCCCCAGCCCAAAACTTCCTCTCCGAGAAGACAAACTGCAAATCGCCATCTAGGAAAGATCAGTTTGGCAATGGCAATGTCATGTAGTCGCCCCACGAAGCCATCGGCCTACCGCAAAACAAACGAATGCCCGAAATCCGAAGAGTAAGAGTTCCTGACTCTCTCGGTCGGAAGACTGTACTCAGCGCAACGCCCTCCACGTACAAGTGCAAAGGTCTCAAATGAAGTATCGCATTCAGTGCTGCTCTTGGTGCACACCTCGTCGCCCCCTATATCAGCACTGCCACAATACCCTGTACTTTCTCATCATCAACACTATTATAAGAAAAGTTTATTAATAACTTACTTACTCACAGCGTGCCTGGGACTTATATACTCCGAAATCCTGGCAGGAGGCAAGGGTGGTATTTATACCCAAGCCCAGCAAGGCAAGTTATGCGACACCAAAGGCCTACAGGTCTATAAGCCTTACGTCTTTTCTACTCAAAACCATGGAACGCATTGTGAACACGATGATAAAGAGTAGGACATCCAGCGAACAAACAGCATGCCTATGTTAAGGGATGGTCGATGGAGACTGCCCTGCACGAGTTTGTGTATAAAATAGAAGAATACTTGGATGCCAAAACATAGACCCTGTCGGTATTCATTGGCATCGTGGGGGCGTACAAGACATCTGTCTCCTTGGGAGGAGAGAATGTTCCATTTACTGAAAGCGCAAAATACCGGAGTGTTAAACAAATTAGCAACACTGTTGGAAACATTGTGAGATTTCACAAAATTTAATTGATGTTTAGCAACATTTTCCGCACATTTGAAGTCAGTACCAGGCTTAACGTAAACAAACGAAGGTTGTTCAAATGTCAATTTATTGTGCGACAAGGAGAGTCATTCGTTGTTTCCATCAAAGTACGACAACTCACATCGACGTGCCTACGAGTAACACGGATAGCATTACTATTATAAGCCCATATACAGAAAGAGGCGCCGGGTAACGGGGATCATGTGCGCCCGCTTTGTGTAGAAAAGCTGCCGAGTTTAAATTAAAATTTGAAGGTGTTAAAATTCGGGTCTATACCTCGTTGATATTATGCCGTTTTAACGATTTCCTTATTTCTGTCAAAAAAAAAAAAACCTGCAGTTAAGAATTTGCCTAATAGGCCTGTTTATCTTCGAGTGGGGGCACTCCACAAAGATGTGCTAAGACTATCTCTGCATATTAATGTGCTGGAAATTTTTCGAGTAAAGGAAACTGCAGAATATATAGCTGTGAGCTCTGTAAATATACCTGTTCCATCAGGTAGCCTTGCTTCATTAACAGCCTCGTGGTCTCTACTAGAAATTTGCTTAGCTACAGCGACAGAAGTGCGCGTTCCATCAAAGGGACCATAATTTGCTGGGGAATATTCAGCTATTTGAACCGTCAACAATGTGCCGCAGTTAAATTTTTCTTATCTCGCTCAAACTCAAATCTATTTTTAGCTGTGTTTGGGAACTCAAAAATTTGTGCAAATTTCCACAAATTTTTACTGGAAGTCGTTCGCGTACTTTATTTGCCAGCAGAAGAGAGTGCGACAGAGAGCAAATTTTGACAGTTCGAAAATAGAGAACCTGGAAATTTCTACTGGGACTTTTTTTGCCAGCAGAAATTTGCAACTTTGAACAGCTGTTTGGTAAAGGCCAGCTGTTTTATAAAGAGCAGTCGTTACATGAAGATACAAAAGCCAAAACATCAAAATGGATCCAAAAAGGCAGAGGTAAGTAAAAAATAAAAATATTGTTTATTGGTAATTAATAAATTTGTTTTAATTTTATTTACTTTTAATGAAGATTCAAGGCAGTAGCTAGTGTTCAGGTACAGAAAACTCGTCAAATGAAGTTGTAAAAGAAGGTAAGTGCAAAATTTGCGGAATTATTTGGAAAATTTTGAAAATTGAAAAACGAATGATAGATGGTCATAAAGAGAGGGCTTTGAGCATTCCAAAACTATGTGGCCTAATCTAGACTTGAAGAGGTCTACTGCTATGCTGTCATTGGCTAGAGCAGACGTCTCAGTCATTGTGTCCGGTCACTGTGACAGGTCACTGTTTTATCGGAAAACATGCTGACAGACAGAAGGTTGAAACTAACGACTTTTGTAAAAGCTGTGAGAACATCGAAGAAGAAGAGGCTATAGAACACATACTGTGTGTGTGTCCCGCACTAGCAGTCAGAAGGAGGTTCTCATATCTTAGAGAACCTGTCTGTTTTAGCGAATGTGAACATTAGCAATTTATTGGGCTTTTAAAAGCGATCTGGATGGTTCAACAGTAGGATCTAGAAGACATATTCCTTCTTCTGTTCCTGTGGTATCACAATGGACGAAAACGTCTATGTGAGTCAGATGGCTGATTGCCACTTAAACCTAACCTAACTTAACCTATATCAGGTTATAGACTGACTTGAACCTTACTTGACTTTGGAAGCCATAACAGACCACTATGCAAAAATTTTTTGCCAAATCGGACAAAAATTGTGGCCTCCTGGGGCTCAAGAAGTCAAATCGGGAGATCTATTTATACGGCAGTTAAATTAGGTTATACACCTATTTGGACCGTACTTGCCATGATTGTTGGAAGTCATAACAGAAAATGAGGTACAAATTTTTAGCCAAATCGGACAAAAATTGCGGCCTCCAGGGGCTTAAGAAGTCAAATCGGGAGTTCGGTTTATAAGGGAGTTATATCTGGTTATTGACCAATTTAGACCGTACTTGGCGTTGGAAGTCATAACAAAACATTATGTGCTATATTTTAGCCAAATCGGACAAAAACTGCGGCTTCCAGGGGCTCAAGAAGTCATATCTGGAGATGAGTTTATATGGGAGCTATATCAGGTTACAGACCGATTTGGACCTTATCTGACGTTGGAAGTCATAACAGAACATTATGTGCAAAATTTTAGCTTTCAGGGGTTCAAGAAGTCAAATCGGGAGATCGGTTTATGTGGGAGTTATATCAGGTTAAAGACTGATTTAGACCGTTCTTGACGCAGTTTTTGGAAGTTATAACAGAACACTCTCTGCAAAATTTTAGCCGAATCAGACTAAAATTGCGGCTCCCATTGGCTTAAGAAGTCAAATCGAGAGATCGGTTTATATGGGAGCAATATCTAAATCTGAACCGATATGGCCCATTTGCAAGCCCCAACGACCTACATCAATTGTAAGTATCTGTTCCAAATTTCAAGCGGCTAGCTTTATGCGTTCGACCGCTATCGTGGTTTCGACAGACGGACGGACATGACTAAATCGACTCAGAATGTCGAATTATGGGATCATAGATCAATATTTTGAGGTGTTACAAATGGAATGGCTAGATTAGTATACATATGTTGACAATGTGATGGGAATCAACAGCGAGCATCACTAACAGAAAATTCAGTGCCATCTATTGTGGGATTATTATTTATTTGAATAGCAAGGCCAACCCGAAGAAAGATGTAGAGAGAAAGAGAGAGAGAGAGCTATAGAGCAAAGAGTGTTCATAGTTGATCATATGTTTTTCACCACTGTTTTGGCAAGTTGCCAGGGAATTCTTAAGCAGACTTTAGGTTCTCATTTCTTTGAGAACCTGTCTGATTTAGCGGATGTGAACATTCGCAAGTTGTTGGGCATTTTAAAGCGATTTGGATGGTTCAACAGTAGGAACTAGAAGGCATCTTCCTTCTTCTGTTCCTGTGGTATCACAATGGACGAAAACGTCTAAGTGAGTCGGATGGCAGACTGCTGTGTACACGACACAATTAATCTATTTATCTGTCTACCAGAACACTCTGGAAGCATCTAATTTAGCCAACGATTGTTGGAACAACACCGAAATATGGTGACAAGCTGTAGGCCATAATTGTGCACTAATAAAATACAAAAAATAAACAATCCCATGGCAGCCAACTGTACGCATTGGATTGACACTCAGTGTATAACACACTGCTTCAACAACAACAACAACAATTAAAAGAAACATTACAAAAGCAACACTAAACAAGTTTGTTAACCTTCTTTTTTTATTAACCTTTATAACTTTTTTATGTTCTGTTTCTTTTTCCATTTTATGTTCTTTTTTCCAAAAAATAAAAGGGAAATGCTTAGGCAAAATAAAACAGCTGTTTTCAAAAGTTCGAAATTCCTTCTCCCCAATGTTTCTCCCCAATGTATTCAATTAGAATAGGAGGATTTTATTCGAGGAAGAAAATAAATTAATTCCCTGAGAGTTTATTCCCAGGGAGTTTTCAGAATTGGGCTGTATATATTGGGTTGCCCAAAAAGTAATTGCGGATTTTTTAAAAGAAAGTAAATGCATTTTTAATAGAACTTAGAATGAACTTTAATCAAATATACATTTTTTTACACTTTTTTTCTAAAGCTAGCTAAAAGTAACAGCTGATAACTGACAGAAGAAAGAATGAAATTACAGAGTCTCAAGATGTGAAAAAATTTGTCAACGCCGACTATATGAAAAATCCGCAATTACTTTTTGGGCAACCCAATAAAATATGGTTATTGTCGCATTAAATGACTCGGGTACCGTGGTACTTGTGATAAATCAAAAAAAGTACCAACATATAAAAATTAGCATCCCCGCGTCCCCCCTTTTTTTGTAAATGAAACAATTTGTCTATTGAAATCTTGTGTTATAAACACAATCTGTTGCTAATCAACAATGGTTTCTTTTATTTTGTTCTTTTTTTTCCTTTTTCTGATTTTCTTCATTAATGTTTGTTTACAATGTTTTTCTAGAATAGATACAATTTTATTAGTATATATATATATATTCATAAATGTATGTTTCATACTTTTATTTATTTTTTTTTGTATATTTTTTTTTTTTTGGGGGGGGGGGGGGGGGTTGCGATAGATTTTCGCATGATGAATAAATTATATTAAAAATTAAAAATTACATATATTGTTTATTTTGTGTGTGTGTGTGTTTTTTTTTTGTATAATAAATCCAAACCCATTGTAATAAAAAAAAATATATATATATATATATGTATATTGACAATCTCAATAATATACCATAAAATTGTGGAAGAAAAAATATAATTAAGAAGAATAAACAAAACACAAGTGTTTGTATTGAGAAACGTAATATGTTTGTATTTTTATAAAATATTTTAACATACAATTTGCAAAAAAAGGAATAAAATTTTAATAGAGTTTTATATCAAGTGATGATAATTAAAAAATTCTTCTTAAACACTAGCAATATATGATGGTAATTATCCCTTATAGGGGTTTTATATTCTAGTATGTATAGGTATGATAAAGTACTTTAAGTAGTTATATTAATAATAGAAATAAAACTAACAACAACTAAGAAACTATGTTTGTTATGGCTACCGCGACACCAGCATAAATGAGGCCTAGTTGCGAATCAGGTAGATGCGTATTCTTGAGAATATGTTTTTATTGTGTTTTTTTTTTTTTTTAATATGGTGAGAATCTGAGATGCCCACGTTTAAGGGCACGTTGAAATTTCATTCTCATATGTTCTATACTTTGATATTCCTCCTCAAGTTTTCTGTTCTGCTCTGAGAGCCCAAGTTCCTCCCATTCCATTTCAATGTCACGCTGTTTGTTCTTCAAACGAGATTTGCGGCTGGCCTCATTATTCTTTGCTCTCTCCAAAACCTTCTTTTGTTCGGTTTCGGACAAATGGGCGATTTGTGATAAATCGGGCATATCACTATGTAATTTGGCGGGGCGTCCACGACCTCGTTTTCTATTGGTGCTGGTCGAGGCGCAGGAGGAGGAAGTAGGCGAGCAGGGTGATGAAGCATTCAAAATGTTGGTAAAGTTGGTTTGATTTGAGTTGGAGTTACAGCTGTATGTTGTGCAGGAGGAAGAAATATCATCGGAGAAATTGCTATGATCGGCTTCAGATTTTATGATTATCGAATTGGATTCACCACCATCCACATTAACATTTTCCAATGATACCTCATCTATTTCAAATTTGATTTCTGCTTTGGCCTCGTTCGAAGGAGAGCTAGACATTAGCTGTTGGAAAAAATCTACTGATTTTTCACCCGAGTGTTTATCGCCAGTCATCTAAAAAGTAAAAGAAAACAAAAAAATAGAGAATTAGTGAGAAAGGTTTGCTAGGTTTGCTGCCTTATAGGTAAAGATTTAATGTCATGGGTCTTAAAAACTGATCCCTTTGCTTAAACAATAACAGATTTAATAACAATAAATTCTTATGCCCACATTCTTATAACTTAAAGTAGGCGTTTTTGACAGATTTCCATTCCTGCTATAAAGCCTTTCTTAAGTTTTGTGTATAGGGATGTTAATTTTTTCGGTAAATTTTTAGAAAAACATAATTATTGGGTTGCCCAAAAAGTAATTGCGGATTATTCATATAGCCGGCGTTGACAAATTATTTCACAGCTTGTGACTCTGTCATTGCATTCTTTCTTCTGTCAGTTATCAACTGTTACTTTTAGCTTGCTTTAGAAAAAAAGTGTAAAAAAGTATATTTGATTAAAGTTCATTCTAAGTTTTATTAAAAATGAATTTGCTTTCTTTTAAAAAATCCGCAATTACTTTTTGGGCAACCCAATAAATAGAATTTTTCATTATTTTATAATTTCGTCATTCGCTTTGTAACTCCTCGAATTGATCGTCTCAGACCCCATAAAGTATATATAGTCTGTCAGTCCTTCTGTCTGAAATTTTCGAAAGAATAAAGCTGGTCGCTTGAAATTTTGCACAAATAAATGGACCACATCCATAACCTGATATAATCCGATCTGGGGTTTTGACTTCTTGAGCCTTTAGAGTACGCAAATCCTATCCGATTTCGCTAAAATTTTCCACGAAGTGTTTCGCTATGACTTGCAATAACTGTGCAAAGTATGGTTCAAATCGGTCCATAACCTTATATTGCTGCCATATAAACCGATCTGGGACCTTGACTTCTTGAGACTCTATAGGGCGTAATTAGTATCTGATTTGGCTGAAATTTTGTACAACGACTTCTCTCATATGTGTCAAATACGGTCTATAACCTAATACAGCTCCCCTATAAAACGATGTCCCTATATTACTTTTTTAACCCCTAAAGGGCGAAATCCTTATTGGATTTGGGTGAAGTTTTTCACAATTACTTCTACAGTAGTCTACAACATTTATTCCATTATGGTCCGATTCTCACCATAACTTGAAATAGCTCCAATTGCAAAGCAATTCTTTTCTTTTATCATTTTCTTTCCTTTGTTTGGCTAAAAAGAGACATCGGGAAAAGAACTCGACAAATGCGATCCTTGGTGGAGGGTATATAAGATTCGACCCGATCGAACTTTGCACGCTTTTACTTGTTTTTTTTTTTAATAAAATTTTTACAGGGTTCTTTTAAGGGTAAAAACTTTTTGTAATAAATATAAAAATATAAATTTGTATTTCTTTAATTATTTGTTAATTTATATTGCTTTTAATTATTTTTTTCCAATTTCTTTGTTTTACGGTAAAAACTTAAACATACATAAGAACCTAAGCCCTCCGAGTGAAGGGGCTCGCAATCAAGGTTGCTAGTTGCGTGCCCTTTAACCCAACTTTAATATATAAAATGTTTATATAAACCAAATAGTATTTTTTAAATAAGTTTTTTATTTATTTTGTTGTTGGTTTAACCAGTCTAAACCAATATAATTTTTCTTGCTTCTATTTCAAATCAAAAAAAAAAATTAAAGAGTCTCAGCAATGATCGCGATTTCGGCCCTGCCAGGGCCTCATCAGATTGCTATGGCTCCAAAAGATTACATGCTTCCACCTACTCACTAATTAGCGCGACGTGCAATGGTAGAAGCATGCCATTTGAATGAAATGTAAGAGAAATGTTAAATTCTAACTTTTTTAAACTTTTTGGTTTTCATGTTTTTTTTTTTAGAAAAAAAAAAATTTGTAATTTAATCCTTTTTTATGATATTTGATCTGGGTTTATGATATGATATTTGGTCAAAATCCAACATGGGAATAGGGATAGGTCAAGGATTATTGGAATTAATAACTTGGGTCTCTTAAATTTTATATATTTTTTACCTCATCTAACATATTTACAATTCCTGGAGTATCCATCGGTGAGATCTCGTCCATCCGTCTGCGACGTTTGGTGTCCAAATGTAGTTTAGAACGTTTCTCCTGCATGCGTTCACTCTTCGAGGGATTAAACAACTTTGGCGACTCACATCCACCACCCATAGGCTGCAAGGTTGAAGTTGAAGTCTCACTGCATGTTGCGGTCTCTTCATGCAAGTTATCATGGCCATCTATAAAATCAACTTGAATCGGAATTGATAGTGCATTGTTATTGTCATTATCATCGCCAACACCACAATTGGAATAGGTGGATGCATGAATTAAATCTGGGGCTACATGGGGCTCAGCTTCCAAAATTTCTTGCGAAAGAGCTGCTGCCAATGTTTGAGGCTTTGCCATTGCCTGTGAACCGCATGGGAACATGACATCAGGCGATTGCGAATGCATGTAGTTGTTGGAATAGCTACACTGTGACAGATCAAAATCCATTAGAGGTATACCAGCATTATCCATATGGTTAATATCCACAGCGTCTTCAATGCTTGAATTAATGCTAGCGAAATCATCAGAAAATAAATTATCATCGTTTAAGTTTTGGCTGGTGGGTGGAAAATTAAAGATGTCATCGCTATTGCAGTCACCAAAGAAATTATCGTTATTAAAATCCATTGCAGTGGAGTTGGTGTTGGGGTTAAGGGTAGCACAGTTGTTGTTATTATTATTAAGAGGGTTGTTGTTGTTGTTGTTGTTAGAGCAACTTTGTTGTTCTGTGTTGCCAAATAATATTTCATCCAGCATCATTTGCAATTGCTGCTTTTGCTTTTCGGTATCCGTATCCGTTCCTTCTTCAATATCGTAGGGAATAAGATGATCAAGTAGATTTGTTGTTGTAGATTGATTTAGATGATGTTTATCATCTGCTGACAATTGTTTCTGTAACAATTGCCCAGTTGATGCCTTGTCCTGGTCTTTGCTTTTATTTTCCGTCAACAGTTCAATATCGAATTCAAAATTTTCAAAGGTATCCAAGCAAAGATGATTCACTTCAGTGTTACTGCTACTGCTGCTTTCTTTACCACTGTCACTAGTAATTCTGTTATAGCGGTTGTTGTAATTAATAGTGCTATTGTTGTTGTTGTTGGTGGTATTGCTATTGCTGTTATTAATATTTGATGTTGTAACTGAAGTGCTTGAAGTTGTTGCTGACAAAGTCGATATTGCGGCTTGCTGCAAGTACTCTGTTTTTTTTGGGTAAAAACAATCAAACAGGGGAAAAGAAGAACATAACCAAGATTAGTAAAGTTTGAAATATTGTAAATTAGTTTAATTTCTTTTATTTTTTGTAAGTAATAAACACGTATGCGTAATAGATTTAGGTACATATGTCATGCCCAAGGGCCAGTGAAGTGGGGAAGTATCGTTTGTACAAGTCCAGTAAAGTGCAATGACTGCGTATATATGTTTGGGAACTTAAATGAGTTTAGGTTTTAAACATTTTAATAGGTAAATGGGTAATTGCTAACATTTTATTCTAATTATTTATTGAGGCCAACAACATTCCCTGAACAACAACAAGAGATAATAACTGGAATTTTTTCAAACCAGACATTTTTGTTAGAGATAGGGAGAATGGAAAAGGAAACTATTCCCATTCTTGTCTATTAGGGTTAGCCAACTCTGGCGCCATTTTGCAGTCCACTGAAGTTGTCATCAACATCAACATTGGCAACTTCAAACTTTAATGCTTTGGATTAATTGTTAAAAATTAGCTAATTTTTGTTAATTATCTCATTCATATTTTCAATTCTTTGAGAAAATATACTGTATACTGTTGTCCTATACTATAACTACTAAAATCATTTTTTTTTTTTGCTTTTCTAATTTGTTTTGTTTTTTGTCAAAATACAGTTTGCTATCCCATTGTGTGCTTCCTCTTAAGGAATTTGAAAAGAAGAAAAAATAAAGCATACTTTAAGGCTGTAAATAAAATGTATACATAAAAAACAAAAACAATGAAAGCCAAGAAATCATTGTGAAATTCATTCGCATCTTAACAATGCAAATTGGAGCTTGATACAATCAAAAATATAAATATATTAAATCAATAAAAAAAAGTCATTATTTAAAGAAATTCCAAACAGGAAAATGATATTAAACCTAGGTAAGCCAAAAAATGTAAACTAAACAACTCTCAGATAGGAATTTGGAAAAAGGTAAACGAGCCAGCAGACAATTTAAAAAGAAAAAGTACAAGATAACCTTTATAATTGTTTAATAAATTCATAAGTAACTTTAAATTATTAGCAAATCCATATTTTCGAATTGAAATATTCAAACAGAGCAGACGTGTTTCCTTGACACAAATAATAAATAAAAAAATATTAAAACTAAAAATTGAATTTTCTTTCAAATAAAAATTTAAATTTGTGGATTTTGAATTTTGGAAATGAATTTGGACCAACTAGGCATGGACGTTTGCGATCCTGCCGAGAATATACCCCCTGATAAAAACAGCCATAAAAGCAATTGTAAGTCAGCCATTGGAAAAATTTTGCATGAAGCCTGCTTTAGTGGACATGGACATGGATATGGCTCGCAAAATTCTGGATGTTTGGATCAAGACATTACTCCTTCGACGTCTGCATCATCATCCTCTAAATGCAATAAAGGAATGTCTGCTAATTTGGTAATGAATGTTGAAAAATTGCCTTCAATTGACATTAAAAAATTGACAAAAACAAATTCAACACAAGTCAATACATCAAGACCTTTACCATCCAACATTGAGAGCAATATGGATCACAACGAGTTTACCCCCTCTGACAAAGAAGGTTTTCAAATGGTGCAAAAGAAACGGAAAATATCTGGTGATACTAACTTGCGTAAGATAGATTTAAGCAATTCTGTTCTTAGCGTTTCAAATAATACATCTGGCCAATCGCAGGATTCTTCCAATAGATTTGCAATATTAGGAGATTTAGATATTAAAACTAACAACACTTATCATAAGAAAATTCCAGCACAAGAGGCTTTAGTTGTAGAAAATTCTGTTGGAAACAGGAAGTCTTTCTGCCCTCCTATTTTTCTTTTTGGTGTTGATATGAATAATTTAATTAAAGACTTAAAGGCTAGGCAAATTGTATTTAAGATTATCAACAAGAGCAGACACAAGAGTAAACTTTATTTGCAAGACCCAAAAATACACACTGAGCTAATGTGCCTTCTACGTGAAAAGAAATTAGATTCATACTCTTATACACCAAGGGAGTTAAAACGACAAACCATTGTTTTGCGTGGCCTTTTGTTTGACACAGCAATAGAGGATATTAAGTCGGAAATAGATATGTTAGTCCCTGATACAGTGCATAGTGTCTCTAAATTTTCCACTTCATACTCCAAGAAAAACAATATTGACACAGGTCTTTTTTTGCTAGCACTGCATCCTGGTAAATCCGTATCTGAGTTGAAGGCGCAAAGATATATTTTGCATCAGAGGGTGTCTTGGGAATTACCGAAAAAAATATGAGGGATGTTCAATGTTGGAGATGCCAACAATGGGGGCATATGTCCCAAAATTGCAACAGGGATTTTGCGTGCGTAAAGTGCGGTCAAAACCATGCACAAGGTGAGTGTAAATTTGTGCAGGACGATGGAAATTTACCATTTTGCATCAATTGTGGAAATAGCGGCCATCCCTCGAGTTTTAGAGGTTGCCCTGAGTATAAAAAATATGTTGAGCTTAAGAAGAGAGCTAGATCAGTTGCCCTAGAGAGAAAAGAGAAGGCAAAAAACAATGTTTTTAGTGCTTTAAACTCTTTTACTCAACCGAATGTATCTTATTCCGATGCGTCCCGTAACGGTACTTCTAGTTACACTCAACCCTCAACGAAACCGAAAATCATTGAAGAATTTTTGAAAATTGCTAAAGAACTTTGCCCTCCTAAAGTGATTTCGCTGGAAGACAAAATTGCCAATTTTATAAGGGAGTTTCAAACCATTTCAAAGGAAGAGGCGATACAGCGATGTATAGGCCTCTTACGCGAAGTAAACCAAGTCTATGGTCCATAATGTTCTGGATCTTATTACATTTAATGTCAGGTCACTCATTGAATATGGCCGTAGATTTGAATTACACAGTTTAATGAAAAAGTTTGATATTGACATTGCTTTCCTTCAGGAAACTCATTTGAGAGCTGGAGGTAATATTAGTTTTGAAGGCTGTCACTTTCTAAGGGATAACAGCGCACAAGGTGTGGCCATACTACTTAAGAAACATTTTAAATTCAGAAAAGAAGTCATCTTAGGGTTTCTCTTCCCTAATTTATTTATTTCTATTGATGTTTCTATTAATGGCGTTCTTAGGAAAATTTTGTTAGGCTCAGTTTATATTCCTGGCAATTCAAGCCAATCGCAAATTTTAAGTTCTCTGTCTTCTTTAGGTAATTATTCTGGGGGATTTGATTTCACATTTATAGGTGGTGATTTCAATGCTAGACATATTTCATGGGGTGATTCTATGAATAATTCAAATGGAAACTGTTTTTATGACTTCCTTCAAGTAAATTCCCACTTTTTTACCAGAATATCTTCATCCTGTCCAACGTTTCCAAATGGTTCATCTTACTTGGATCATTTTCTCTTTTGTTCTAACACATCTGACCTGCCAAATCCTGTTTGTTCGACCTCATGTTTACCCAGTTTTTCAGATCACTACCCTCTCAAACTTAACGTCATTCTTCCTAGCTTCGAAATTGTTTTGCAGCCTCCTCCTACATTTACAAGCTACGAAAGCACAAATTGGGATGATTTCAAGCACGATATAACTCAGGGTATTTTAAGTAATTATCCCCCTTCAAATAGAAATTTGAGTAACAATGAAATTGATCAGTACATTGAAGAGTTTGCTTCTGTTGTGAGTTCTGTCTCAGAACTTCATTCTAAGCAAATTGAATTGGGTAACAGAAAATTCTTGATATCTGATAGAATTAAGAATTTATATAGAATTAAATATAATTGGCAAAAAGAACTTAAGAGGCTATATCGCGTGTCCAGTAACAGATTCAGTCCAGAGTATCGCATTTTATCCAAGCAAATCCAATTATTGAGTGTTATTATTAAGAGGCAGGTTGAACTAGAGCAGATTTCTATTTTTAGAGATAAACTTAGAGGAATTAAGCCGGGGCCAATAGCACATCGGGACGTTTTCAAGATTATTGGGCATCGAAAATCTCTACCTTTGGATAAATTATCAATTGATGGTGCGATAATAACAAATGAGTCGGAATGCCTTTCCCATTTGAAATCGTATTTTTCTAATATTTATAATAACTCTGTTCATCTTTCGTCTGTAAGGGAAGATTTTGTGAATGACTTCATTGCAAATGTTCCTCAACACTGCTATTCATTTTCAATTGATTCAGATGCAAAAAATCAAGACAGGTTGGAAAATCTTACAACTTTGGGTGAAATTCTTGATATTTCCTCATATTTAAAGAATAAGAAATCGTCTGGCATTGATACTATTTCTAATTTTATTATTCGAAAACTTTCAACTAAAGCATTTGAATATTTAGTTATCATATTTAATAACTGTATCTCCAACGGATATTTTCCAGATTCATGGAAAACCTCAAAGATAATTCCAATTAAGAAAAAAGCCAATAGTAATGAGATTTCTAACTTGCGACCTATATCTTTATTGTCAAATCTGGGTAAACTTTTTGAAATGATTGTCCGTACTAAAATGGATAAAGGAATCACTTTACCATATATTCCAAACTCACAATTTGGTTTCCAAAAAGGGCATTCTACAGTTGATGCTATGACAAAGTTCACAAATGATATTGTATTGAATTTAAGAGCAAAGAAATGTACTGTTGCAGTTTTTCTTGACGTTGAAAAGGCTTTTGATCATGCTTCCCACTATGGTATATTAACTAAAATGTTAAGGATAGGATTTAGTCCTCCGATTATAAAGCTTTTCAAAAGTTTTTTTACGAATAGACAATTTGGCGTACTCTTCAAAAATCAGTTGTCGGAATTTTCAAATGTTAATTGTGGTGTCCCGCAAGGATCGGTTTTAGCTCCACATTTATATAACATTTTTATGAGTGATTTTCCCCACAACTCCGAACATTCCTCGGGTATTTTGTATGCGGATGATTCCCTTTTATACTCTCACAATGAATCGCCAGTATGTGCTTTGGTCCAAGTCTCGCAATACCTCCATGAGGTTAAAAATTTTTATGATAAATGGGGTATAAAGATAAATACTTCAAAATGCGAAGCCATTTGCATAAGAAATGCATCGGGAAAATGCAAGCGCTTTGTTGTACCTGAGAGTAAATCCTTGAAGCTATTTTTAAATGGCATTGAAATTCCATTTAAAGAGAAAGTTAAATATTTGGGTGTAGAGTTTAACAAACTTTTTAAATTCAACGTACACGCGCGGAAGGTCCGTAATAAGGCCCAGGGAATATTCGCATCGTTTCAAAAAATTCTTGGATACAAATCTTTGCCTGTAAATACGAAACTTTTATTGTACAAGACTTGTATTAGGCCTGTTATCTTATATGGTTTCCCAGTTTGGTTCAGTATATCCCCCATTGTTATGAAAGAACTTGAGATTTTTGAGCGGAAAATTTTGAGACTTTGCATTGGGAAGAATTTTAAGCGCATTAACAGAAGATATTCAAATAATTTCATTTATTTGAATTCCAAGTTGAAGCGGCTTTCTTCCTATGTGTGTGATCTTTTGGAGAAATTCAATTTAAGATTAGGGCTTCATGAGAATTCTCATATGATTGACGCTATGAATAGTCAAGCGAACATTGGTTGGTATAATGCTCAGTATTTATCTCCCTTGGGATATATAAATGAACCTGAATCGGGTACTATCGCTTTTTACGAAAAGGCACTAGCCGGCACTCACCGTGGGTAGCTACATCTTAACCTACTTTTCCTTGTTTTTTTTTTTTTTTTTTTTTGTTTTAGTTATAATTGTTATTATTTTTTGCTTATTTTATTATTTGTAGCTTTAAGTTCAAACCCTAGATTAAGATTTTTCTATTTAATGTAGTAGTCTCGGGAGCAAGGACGTCAATAATTCTAATTTCATGTATCCATATTACATTTTACCTTTTATGCTAAAGCCAGGTGCTGAAACTACCTAATATGTTATTGCGATAATACATTATAGTCATAAGTTTTCTTTATTATGTTTCTAATTCTACTTCAATGTTTAAAAAAAGACTCAATAAATATAAACTTAACTTAACTTAACTTGAAAAGAAGAAAAAATAAAGCATACTTTAAGGCTGTAAATAAAATGTATACATAAAAAACAAAAACAATGAAAGCCAAGAAATCATTGTGAAATTCATTCGCATCTTAACAATGCAAATTGGAGCTTGATACAATCAAAAATATAAATATATTAAATCAATAAAAAAAAGTCATTATTTAAAGAAATTCCAAACAGGAAAATGATATTAAACCTAGGTAAGCCAAAAAATGTAAACTAAACAACTCTCAGATAGGAATTTGGAAAAAGGTAAACGAGCCAGCAGACAATTTAAAAAGAAAAAGTACAAGATAACCTTTATAATTGTTTAATAAATTCATAAGTAACTTTAAATTATTAGCAAATCCATATTTCTCAAAAAAAAAAAAAAAAAAACAATGCAAAAATACCTATGTATTTAGATTTCTTTAAAAGACAACAATAACAACAAAATTCAATGTATAATCTATCAAATAACTATGAGTGCCTATGTCTAAATAAACAAACCACCAAACAATTCATTATATTTGCCCTAGACGGCACGAGAGCTACCATAAACACCGGCGGCTGGCCATCGTATCAAAACGAGAACAGCAGCGAACCGCCACAGCACATGTATGATGATTCATATAAAACCAACAATAGAAAATTTTTCTGTCCACAGAGTAGAGAGAGAGCGCAAGAGCAAAACAGCGCACGCAACTGAGAAAGCTATAGGTAAACAGAGTGTGTTTGAGTGGGGCCTGTTAAGTTTGCTTTTGTATCTCAAAGATACTAATAAACAATGATGAAAGGGAGGGGAAGAGTATTTAACAAAAAACATGCATGCACAATCATGAATTTTGCTGAATTTTTTTGTTCGAACACTAGTAATTATTACCAAAGGAAAATACTTTACACCAATACCTTTACTTTTTTATTGTTAACAGCTAGTATATAGGTAATATGTATGTATGAAATATTTTGAGTTTTGGAAGCTAAATCCGCAAAAAAATTTGCAACAAAGTGACTAGGTATTTTCTCTTTATTTAACATCGCTGCCAATTGACCAAGTAGATATGGCTTTCTTCATTTTGTTTTCATAAAGATTATTTTTCCCTAAACTGAAAAATAAATTCCATGGAAAAAGGCCTATACATTTCTCCAAATCATATTAAAAATAATGCATATATACTATGATCATTTGTCTTGTTATGTTCACGTATATTTTACCTTAATGCCTTTATGCCGGCTGCTGCTACTGTTCTACTGCTGATTGCTCGTATTGCTGCGAACTATTCAACGGTTGACACGCGACTGATACCTTATCAATATGATATGCTTGTATTTAAAAATGAACTACAGAGCACAACAGAGCAGAGTGCTGGATGTATGTGAGCAGAGAGAGAGTACAATATACATCTCGCAAATGCATTTTGTTTGATGGAGCTCAGAGTGAGAGAGTATGGGAGCAAATGAAACTTGTTGATATCAGAGTGAAAGAGACAATAGTAATTGTTGTTTTTTGTTGGATATAGAGAAAGAAATAGACATTGTGTCTAACTCTTTGGCGGCTGGCTCCACTTGCCGCTAAGGTATGTGTTTGTGTGAATGTGGATTTATAATTTAAATGATCAATTTTTTAGTATTGAGCACACACCTCTCTGGGTGAATTTTAATTTGTTTTTGTTTTTAGATTACATGTTGACAAGACGGCAGATCTCTTGTTTTTGTTTTTTTCAATTGGGAGATATGCCTCTTTGATGTGGGGGAACAATTAACCAAGAAACAAGTGTCAAATAAAATCATACATTTCCTTTTTTCCGCAAAACACATATGTATACGCACATTCAAACATGGTGTACCAACACGTTAAAAGTATACTAGAACAATGACTGAATGTATTTTGCGTAATTCTAAATGAAAAAGTCGATAATTGTTAGGTATACAAAAGATTATCTTTTATAAAAACTCTTGGGGAAAAATTAATACATATGTAATTAGTTCTATTTTAAATTAAATCCAAACATTATTTTTCTTTGGACATCAATGTGAAATATAACAGTATTTATACCATTACATCAATGCCGATCATTTTAGCAAATATGCATGTGTAGTTGTACGCGTATGTTAGTTCGTTTGTGTAAATCATTCCTTTAAGAGTGAGACAAATATAAGAGTTAATCGTATCACACAAAAAGAAAAAAAAAAGAATAAATTGACTTGTTATTTGGAATACATCAAATTAAGAAAGTTGGAAACCCTTTTTAACAAATCTAAGTTTTCTATATAACGAAGAAGAGAGAGTAAGTACGAAGAATAAGAAATGCATGTGCCCATAAATGGTAAAAATATTTGTTTTATTTATTAAAGAATGGTACTATATTCGCTTTTGATGAAATTTTTCATGATTCCTTTTTTTAGATTTCGCAGCAAAAAAACTTGCTGATTTTATGAAGTACTACATTCACTCTATTCATAAAAGTATCATGTTATCAAGGAAATATTGAAGTGTTTCAAAAAAGTAACATGTGTTTTCTCCTATGATAAAAGAATACACTAGCAGCCTAAAAATGTGAAAAGATGCAACTGATTTTTTTTTGGCACGTATATAGATATAAAGGCTAACAAACACGTTCAAACATGTATGCTTTGCCACAATTTTTTATGGAATAAAATAGACTCTTGGAGGGAATTTAAATCTTCAATAAGTTTAGAATTTAAAAAAAAAATTCCTATTTATTTTATTGGAACACATACTAATACATTAATTTAGGAAACGACAAGCTTGCAATAGTATGCCCAACATTGCTTTTACACTTCTTTAACATTAACATAACCAAATAATTTATCATAGCTTCACTTTTTTTACACAACTATTTCACAACTAAAATGAGTTTACTGTCACAAAATTACTTTATTAAAATCACTACACTACTAGTAGCCCAAATTTATTGCAATCATTTTGTCGGAATATTGACTTACTCATCAAAAAATTCATGCAAAGCAGGACTAAAAAATTGTTTAATTTGATTTAATAATATCACTAGCGATTCTTTTCAAAATCTTTTCAGTATTTGGTTTTTTGTCACTATGTGCGTAAATTTAAAAAAATCATTTTATCAAAAAAAAAAAAAAAAAACTTGCAAAAGAAACGTACTAAAAAAAATGTATTTAATAATTTCACTATAAATTGTTTTCTAAATCTTGTTTCAATATTTAAATTTACTGTCACTGTGTGTGCAAGTTTAATCACTGCAAAAATCAAAACTCTCTATTCAGCTGCTAAAAAGCTACTGTTGTATAGACGGCTTTATTCTAACGAAACAACAATATGTCAATACAAGAGTCCATACCAAAATTCTATTTTTACTTTAATCACTGATTAATTGAACTTCTCCGCTTAACTGTTAAAAAACAACTGTGGAATGTCTAGAGTGCCGGCCAATTATGAAATCTCAACACATCGATGTAATAATCTGCCCAAAGAGAAAGGGGGAGAGTGGGAGAGAATGAAGATCTTATATCCGAGTCATAGAACGAATGACCGCGAAATTGCAAGGGCAGCACGAAAGCAACTGTCTTTGTTTCGCAATAGGCTGTGCTGTTGTTGTTGTTGTCAATCACCCGATTTCTTTTATGCGCTAAACTAACGCACTTAATATTTATTGAAATTATTTCAAAGAATAGATCTTGTGTTTCTTTTTTATGATATTGATGATGTCATATTATTACTTTGTGTCACGTTTATACATGTTTGTGTGTATGTCCACATAATGTCTGCGATTTGATGATTAGGGTGAAGTGTCGTACAAGTGTCAAATACGAATCACACGTGCATTTTAAAGCACACACACCCACGACGAATACACACATATATGCACATAAATATGCGGTAGACATTCATGCGAAATGGGTTGACTTTTCAAAGCTGTTTTCTTTTAATTACCATACAGTTTTTGCAAATTTTTAATCTTGGCATTTTAGAATACTGAAAAAAATTAATTATTGTATGTAAAAATATTAAACAAAAAGTTGAAAACATAACATAATTTTTAATTTCAAAAGAGTCTACGGAATTAACAAAACTTTTTCGTATGTATATCTATGGTAACTTTTCATTCTATTGAAATCAAACTGGACACTACATTTGAGGCCATGAATATGGGAGTCTGTTCTATCACTGAAACAATTTGTTGACCGATTGTCTCTAGAGGAATCTCAATGAACTATAACACGATATATATGTACATATGTCGTATGTATTTGGATCATCAGCATGCAACGTGACATAGCATGAGCCGCCATTTTAAATATCTCAAGAAAATTGCGCATAATTTTCACTATCTTTATTGCAAAATATGCAATGAGGAGGAAATTGAATATTACCACAGGCACATAGATATACACTTTTGAGCACTAAAATGACCAAACTAGTCACACCAGTTGTGATTGCGATATTTTCTTAGATAACGCCTCCAACCAGTCTAGGTGCGAACTTCCAATTCTTTATCTAAGCTTTTATTTACCTCATTTCACAAAACCAAAAATTATGTTTTCTCATAAAATTTCTATTAATTCAATTTGTTTTTATTAGTTTCAAAATTCGATTTGGTTTTATTCATAGAAATATTTAAAGCGACACCAATTGCTGTTGGCTCTGGCTTTTATCCAATTATTTTTAATATTTATTTATCCTGTCGGCATATTTGCAAATTTTTCTTCAAAACTTTTCCCCTACATTACTCTGCTCACCCTAATCCCTGCCCTAATCGAACCTTTTCGATCGACTGTTGAAAAGTCACTTTCAACCCATCGCATTAAAACGATTTTTTTTTTTTTTTCCAATGTATTAAAATATGAGCATCAGTAATTTTCTTTAACAATTAATATTTTCTTTACCGACTTTAGGAACAAGTCATGCCGAACATTGGAAAATTATGCCGAAGATTTTTGAAAAAATTCAACATTTCACAAATTTAATAAAAGAAATTTCAATTTTGGTTAATACATCTAAAACAAAAAAAGAACGCATTTTGAAAAATTTCGATGGAATTGAACATTTTTACCGGGAAGAAAAATTTCGCATTTTAAAAACCTAAATTTCGATGGAATTGAACATTTTTACCGGGTAGAAGGATGGATTGAAAACGGCAAAATCCTTAAACTGCCAACAACTGATACACTTACCCTATATTTTGTTTTCCCCCCACCATAGGATGGGGATATACCAATTTCGTCATTCTGTTTGTAACTCCTCGAAATATTCGCCTAAGACCCCATAAAGGGTGATTTTTTTGAGGTTAGGATTTTCATGCATTAGTATTTGACAGATCACGTGGGATTTCAGACATGGTGTCAAAGAAAAAGATGCTCAGTATGCTTTGACATTTCATCATGAATAGACTTACTAACGAGCAACGCTTGCAAATCATTTTCAGTGAATGGGCCCTAGAAAAGTTGGCAGAAAATCCGCTTTTTTATCGACAAATTTTGTTCAGCGATGAGGCTCATTTCTGGTTGAATGGCTACGTAAATAAGCAAAATTGCCGCATTTGGAGTGAAGAGCAACCAGAAGCCGTTCAAGAACTGCCCATGCATCCCGAAAAATGCACTGTTTGGTGTGGTTTGTACGCTGGTGGAATCATTGGACCGTATTTTTTCAAAGATGCTGTTGGACGCAACGTTACGGTGAATGAACACATTTCAAACCGAACACTGATTTTGGTAATAAAATTCAATGATTTGCAAGCGTTGCTCGTTAGTAAGTCTATTCATGATGAAATGTCAAAGCATACTGAGCATCTTTCTCTTTGACACCATGTCTGAAATCCCACGTGATCTGTCAAATACTAATGCATGAAAATCCTAACCTCAAAAAAATCACCCTTTATATATATTCTTGATCGTCATGACATTTTAAGTCGATCTAGCCATGCCCGTCCGTCTGTCTGTCGAAAGCACGCGTACTTTCGTTGAAGTAAAGCTAGCCGCTTGAAATTTTGCACAAATACTTCTTATTAGTGTAGGTCGGTTGGGATTGTAAATGGGCTATATCGATCCATGTTTTAATATAGCTGCCAAATAAACCGATCTTGGATCTTGACTTCTTGAAATTTTGCATAAGGTGTTTTATTATGACTTCCAACAACTGTGCTAAGTATGGCTCAAATCTGTACAAATACAACTTGTTTTTATTTCATTTATTTCATTTTTATTGTTTTATTATTTATTTTTTTATAACATACATTCTTTTCATTTTTTATGAAAAACGGACAGTGAAAAAAAGCCTTAATTTTCTTAAATAATTTTTAAGTTCATTTAATTTAATCTGTTTTGCCATATTAAAATTTTCTATCACTGTCTGTATTTGCACATTTTCCAAAATATAAATTTCCTAACAAAAATTATCAAGTTTACCAATTATCCCAATTAATTAATCACTGCACTAATTGAAACTCACCGGCCAACGAACGAAGTACGACTGTCAAAATGAATCGACAAGGCTTAGCATGCAACAACAAGAAGGGGGTTGGGCTAGAATGCAGTGAAGTTATTTGCAAATAAAAACAAAGAACAAGAGAGGGGAGATCAAAGATCTTGTTAACTGTATGGTTTAAAATATTTGGAGAGCAATAGAAGAATATTAAGAGTGTGAGGAAGAGCAACACTGGTAGGCAGCTACTTCTGAATGACACCACAGTGTTGTGACAGTGTTTGTTGTTGTTGTAAAATGTAAGTAGTAGTGCGGTGTTTCTTTTTGTGTTGTGATGATCTCATTTAAATTTCTCAAAATATAGTTGGTATGTATACAAACCGTATGTATGTATGTGTTTATGCTTTTTTTGTCACCTGATGATTAGGGCAAAGAGTTCATTTTAGTACACACACACACGCATGCACACTTTAAAAATGCATATAACAAAATTATAAGGATTTTATGTTATTCTATTTGAAAATTAACCAAGCATTGATAGCGCAAGGTTAAACGGGATAGATATTGCTATCATGCGATTTTTTACAACGTTACATATTATTTTAAAGTGCATGCAGATTTGTTTTACCAGAACAACTGTTCGCCTCCTGCTTGCTTTGTCTTCGTTTTGCCTACAACGCTAGTTCAGGGGAGCTGAAGTGGGAAGAAATGATCTTTTGACAAATTTCCATTACATATGTATGTATATATTGATTGAAAGCGTATACAGAGATAAGAAAGAAAGAGACAAAAAACAAACCGACAACATTTAATTTTATTGTTGAAGGCTTTGTTGGGAAGGAATAATTATTAAATTGAGACAACTTGTGGCTAACATGTTCTCTCACATTTTAATGGTGGGTAGTAACAACAATATACCCAAGTTGTGAGTTCGTCCCCTTTTTCTTATCAAAATTTTAAACAAGTAAAAAGGCATTAAGTTCGGCCGGGCCGAACTTTGGATATCCACCACCTCGGGTATATATGTAAAGCCCCTTTCCTCAAATTTGGCACGGACATTCAGTGGTCTAGTAAATATAAGTTACTGGTTAATTTTGTAGAACAAAATTTTGGTCTATATGGAAGCTATATCTAAATATATTCCGATCAGAACCATATTAAAGTCGCATGTTAGGAGGCCACAAAATACTCACTGTTTTAAATTTCAGCGAAATCAGGTACTAAATAAAGCTTTTATGGGCTTCAGTCCCCTTATCGGCAGATCGGTCTATATGACAGCTATATCTTAATACAGTCCTATTTTAACCATATTTGGGTTCTATGTTGGGAGACATAAAAGTAATCACTGTTTCAAATTTCAGGGAAATCGGATAAAAAATAAAGATTTTGTGGATTTTATCGGGAGATGGGTCTATATGACAGCTATATCTAAATATAGTTCGATGTAATCCATATTTAGGTCAGATGTCGGGAGGCTTAGAATAACCCGCTGCTTCAAATTTCAGCGAAATCGGGTAATAAATAAAGCTTTTACGGGCTTCAGACCCTTTATCTAGTGATCAGTCTATATGGCAGCTATATCTAAATATAGTCCGATCTGAACCATTTTTAAGTCAGATGTCGAGAGGTCTTAAACTACTCATTGTTTTAAATTTCAGCGAAATCGGATTAAAAATAAACCATTTATGGGCATTAGATCCTTTGTCGGCAGATCGGTCTTTATAGCCGCTATATCAAAATATGGCCCGATTTGGCCCGTTCAGGAACTTAACCAGCGTGCATCAAAAAGACGTATCTGTGCCAAATTTCAGCTCAATATCTCAATTTTTGAAGGCTGTAGAGTGATTACAACAGACGGACGGACAGACACACGGACATGGTTAAATCGTCTTAGAATTTTACGACGATCCGAAATATATATACTTTGTTGGATCGGAAATTGATATTTCGATGTGTTGCAAACGGAATAACTAAATAACTATAAAAATGCCATATCTTGGAAGCGTTTGAATAGTTTTTTTCGATTTTTGTTCGCCCTTTAATGACACCCAAGCCCTAATGCAATTCTTGAATACCGACTCGAAGCAATTAAAACGGGCAACACGGGATTCATGATGGACACCCTTTTTCCGCAGGTCATGACGGGAGGAACAGAGACAGTCTAGTCTAGTCTAGTGAAGAGTTTATGTAAAAGGCATAAAAACTTTTCGCCATTTGAGGTCCTGATCGAGTGTTTCAGGCATCACTACGACATTAGGCGGGCTAGCTAGCGCCCCATCCGGCCGCCATATTCTAGGAAGAATTCCTTCTGTGATAAAATTTACTCATTAGCCATGTGCATTAACATTCAAAGGGTCGTTTACAATGTCAGGACCACCACACTTAGATACTATCGTAGGCGTACCAGGCTCTCAGGGACTGAATAAGCCACATACGTAGGTAAGATATGGCTCTTTTGGGTTAGAAATGGAAGCCAGGGTATCGCAGAAGAATCCGCGAGGGATTATTTATTTCAACGCTCCTTGGGGTGATTACTACGACCAGGCATAAAAGACTGTCTTTAAAAAAGACAGTGTTACAATACTTCTGAGGGGAAGGAATCCAAATGGTCTTTATAGGAAGGCCGAGAGAGTCTTGGGAATGAGACATAACAGAAGGATCTCAACGTGAGAAAACAGAGACCTGAAGATATCTCAATTCCATAATCCACGCTTACTAGATAGAACGATCTCAATATCAGATACATTTAAATTCCTGGAGACGTACTTGGAGAAGAAAACCCATGGGCTAGAATTGTGTATTGAATCCTATGATAGTCCACTGGCTCTGCGGAATTTTGATCTGGTCAATTGTAACCTACGAAGCAAAGGCCGGCGCCAAATCATTAATTTTTGATTTCAAGACACACTAACAATCAGAGCTATTTCAAGAACTGAACTCTTCGTTCAAAAATACAACATTGTATGAGACGATTGAGAACTGAGTAAAACTGGTAAACAAGACATCAAGATGAGTGAATGCATAAAATGAGTCCTTCAGCAAAAAGAAAGATTGATTCGGATTTCAGTGAATGTACGTTGTACATTGCAAGTATTCGGGTACGAAATTCGTACCAAGGCATCGTGGTTGATTTGACAAAAGCATGAGTAAACACACACGCGTCTAGTATATGAGAAAACAAACAGTTTGGAAATGATTTGTGTGATCAGTTCAAATTTTGAAAATGACAGCCAGACGGTTTCCTATAAGGGATAGAAAAGTCAGTACTTAAGTACTTCTTTCAATACATTTTCCACTTGAAGAGTGCCGTAGTACCCCGCGACCGATTTAGCACTATAAATTTTTCAAACAATTCGAGCCTTGTTGATTACTTTATGCAACAAGCCACGATAAAATAGGGATATTCACTTGTTAGTCGCTCGAATCTTATCTGTCCGATCATTTGGGGATTGAAAGGGGCAATATCGCCCCTTAATTTACTAATTGAGCCTCTATAAAGTTTAAGGAGCATAGCGGGGGTCCTGACACTTGTCTCTCAGTTTCTATATGATATTCGTGATTTCCTTTCGAAATTTAGATATCATGTAGTACCGATCGGTCTTTATGTTTTTGGGGTTCAGGCGTTCGAAATTTATGTTTTTGGACTTCTATTAATGTAATTCAAATTTGCCAATGAACATTTTATTAAGGCAGAAGGGGAAACTTCCCACATATCAATGAGTGCGATGCAAGTTTAAGTTCAATGATAAGGGATGTCCTTTTTATTGCCAAGTCCAAATGGCGTGCCGCACATCTCTTTGGAGAGAAGTTGTTTACCGCTGAAGTAATCTCGGTTATATCGCAAAAGATGGGGATGCTTTGTGTTCCGTTAGGCCTTTATATAAAGGGCCCAAAAATGTTTGTCCTGAGAACTCTTTTAGTACAATTTCAAAATTAATAACCTCCATATATAGCGAATAATTTCTCATAACTAACTGTAGCGGCTATGAATTCGAGATAAAAATACTCCCAAGTACTGAATTATGGCTGTTTTTCAAGATTATCTACTCAAAAGGAACTTGTTCGTTTTACTCTATCTTCAGCGTTTCGCTCTTCAACAGTCTTGAAATACAACATCATGTGGGATCAGTGATCACGAGTTCATCAAAAACAGTCACCAATGAATGGTTTTGTGCAGGGCTTTGATACGCATCAATGGTATTTTGGGCTAAATGGAAATTAAGACAACTTTGGGGGTGGTAAGGTTGAACAGAGGGAGTGAATACAAGTCCGCCCCATGGAACTATGGATATACACCTAAACCAGTGATCGGCGTCGTGACTGTGGGTGAATGGGATGAGCGAATGCCTGACTTGAAAATGTATACCAGGCGGAGCACAAATGGCAACTGGTAGCTGTTGCTATATGTATGGCCCGAGGCTGGGGGGCGAGAACGGAAGTTTCAGAGTCCAAACTCTTCTATTGCCTGCCTAACTATAATATTATACTTATAACACAGAGCCCTAAGATTTTCAACATGCATGCACCATGTTGGTAAGTAAATTGTGTATATGACATCTGAATCCTCAATGTAATCATCCCAACAAAACAAACTAATCAACCACCTCCATAGTAAGGTGGTGTAAAAACGCATTCCTCTTTTCATTAGTCATATTATAACACCTTACATACGTACATATGTATGTTGATCAAAACGATCGTACAAAGAATACCAGATCAGAGCAACAGCAGAAGCTGACGTGACATATGAACCACCATTTTGAAAAACGCAAGAAAATGGCGCCCATTTTAAAAATTTTTCTTTACCACATTCGTTTAAACTTTTCTTTATCATACAAATCAAACAATCAACGCCAATGTGACTGCATTATCCAAAAAAAAAAAATCAAAAACAGAAAACTTAACCGTGTTAATGACCAATTAAAAACAAGACAAATCTAAGTAGGCATGTATATGAAATTTTGATATGCCTATGATTGGTTTATTTAAACAAAGAAACTAGTTTTGATTGGCCAGCTACAACACCAGATGTAAAAAAGAGGAAGCCGCTACTAATACATACATACATATGTATATGGAAAAGGGAAAAGAGAACATATGTTATGGCAACAACATATGTTATGGCAACAAAAAGCTAAGAGCAAAATCCCAATAAAATAAATAAATAAACTCAAAGAGAGAGAGAGAGAGTAAAATGCAACCAACAAAATTATTTGCAAAGGCAATGAAGAGAAATGGGCGAGTATACATGTTGAGAGAAAATGCATGGTTTGTTGCTTTTATATTTGCTTCGGTGGGTGCTTGTGTCTAAGTGTGTGTGTGTGCGTCCGTGTGAATTGAATTTCACAATTTAAGTGTGATGTAGGGACATTGCGTTTTTTGTAGCTTGGAATTCAGTGAACTTGCCAACAAAAGTGTGAGCAAATACAAATACAACAAATGGCAAGTGAATATAACAATTAGATAATTATTTAATATCTGTCAAATGCGAAAACAAAATATTTCTTATAGTTTTACTAATTATTGGATGATTAGATTGATTAGCTTTAAAATCGAAATAAAATTGTCTTTGCTAGCAATCAATTCCTGACATATCGAATATGTAATAGGACTTCATTATGGGTCTGTGTTTTTTTAGCCTCCACCATAGGATGGGGTATACTAATTTCGTCATTTCCTTTGTAACTCATTGAACTATTGATCTGGAGACCCAACAAAGTATGTACAGCGGTCAAAAAAAGTATTCATCATTAGCAAAATTGATAATAGATTCACTTATTTTGGGTAA
Organism: Stomoxys calcitrans; assembly: GCF_963082655.1. NCBI lineage: Eukaryota > Metazoa > Arthropoda > Insecta > Diptera > Muscidae > Stomoxys > Stomoxys calcitrans. The sequence continues at coordinate 102,088,996 of NC_081553.1, read as the reverse complement.
TTGAAGAAAATTTAAAGTAAACAAATAATGCAGTTTTATGCAATAGTTTATTTTTCGTAATATGTTTTAAAATAAATTCAAAAAATAAATTTAATTAGCGCAAAAAATGCAATTTTATATAATAACACCAAAAACAGAACAAAAAAGTATGCATCATTGATGTGCTATCATCAAAGTCAAATTCAAATATTATTTGGGAATCCCCCTTTTCTGTTTTATTTAGTAAAGGAGGCTTTGCCCTTGACAGCAAATATTTAATTTCATTGAAAATATAGTTTTTGTCAAAATGGGTCGTAAGCAAAACGAGGTTTCTGATGAGGTAAAAGTTTTGATAATAAAACACCACATATAACGTTTTTGATTATCATCTTAAACAGGCCCCCATATTTATTGCATTGTGTATTGAAAAGTCACGAGACTCCACAAACAGCCGGCTTTTCAATCTAAAATGTCTCTCTTTACAGGTGTTTCTAAACAATTTAGCTTTGCATTTTCAAAACAAACCGACAGAACTTGACATTGAGGAAAATGCCATATGTTGCTGTCATCAACGAAATAAAGAGTGATTCATTGTCTACTAGAGAAATGCGAGAAAAAGGAAAATTAATATAACCATACACGCACCCACAAAGAAAGTTGGAAACTTTTTTTTAACAAATCTAAGTCTTCTATATAACGAAGAAGAGAGAGTAAGTACGAAGAATAATAAATGCATGTGCCCATAAATGGTAAAAATATTTGTTTTATTTATTAAAGAATGGTACTATATTCGCTTTTGATGAAATTTTTCATGATTCCTTTTTTTAGATTTCGCAGCAAAAAAACTTGCTGATTTTATTCAGTACTACATTCACTCTATTCATAAAAGTATTATGTTATCAAGGAAATATTGAAGTGTTTCAAAAAAGTAACATGTGTTTTCTCCTATGATAAAAGAATACACTAGCAGCCTAGAAATGTGAAAAGATGCAACTGATTTTTTTTGGCACGTATATAGATATAAAGGCTAACAAACACGTTCAAACATGTATGCTTTGCCACAATTTTTTATGGAATAAAATAGACTCTTGGAGGGAATTTAAATCTTCAGCAAGTTTAGAATTAAAAAAAAAAATCCCTATTTATTTTATTGGAACACATACTAATACATTAATTTAGGAAACGACAAGCTTGCAATAGTATGCCCAACATTGCTTTTACACTTCTTTAACATTAGCATAACCAAATAATTTGTCATAGCTTCACTTTTTTTTACACAAATATTTCACAACTAAAATGAGTTTACTGTCACAAAATTACTTTATTAAAATCACTACACTACTAGTAGCCCAAATTTATTGCAATCATTTTGTCGGAATATTGACTTACTTATCAAAAAATTCATGCAAAGCAGGACTAAAAAAATTGTTTAATTTGATTTAATAATATCACTAGCGATTCTTTTCAAAATCTTTTCAGTATTTGGTTTTTTGTCACTATGTGCGTAAATTTAAAAAAATCATTTTATCAAAAAAAAAAAAAAACTTGAAAAAGAGACGTACTAAAAAAATGTATTTAATAATTTCACTATAAATTGTTTTCTAAATCTTGTTTAAATATTTAAATTTACTGTCACTGTGTGTGCAAGTTTAATCACTGCAAAAATCAAAACTCTCTATTCAGCTGCTAAAAAGCTACTGTTGTATAGACGGCTTTATTCTAACGAAACAACACCATGTCAATGCAAGAGTCCATACCAAAATTCTATTTTCACTTTAATCACTGATTAATTGAACTTCTCTGCTTAACTGTTAAAAAACAACTGTGGAATGTCTAGAGTGCCGGCCAATTATGAAATCTCAACACATCGATGTAATAATCTGCCCAAAGAGAAAGAGGGAGAGTGGGAGAGAATGAAGATCTTATATCGGAGTCATAGAACGAATGACCGCGAAATTGCAAGGGCAGCACGAAAGCAACTGTCTTTGTTTCGCAATAGGCTGTGCTGTTGTTGTTGTTGTCAATCACCCGATTTTTTTTATGCGCTAAACTAACACACTTAATATTTATTGAAATTATTTCAAAGAATAGATCTTGTGTTTCTTTTTTATGATATTGATGATGTCATATTATTACTTTGTGTCACGTTTATACATGTTTGTGTGTATGTCCACATAATGTCTGCGATTTGATGATTAGGGTGAAGTGTCGTACAAGTGTCAAATACGAATCACACGTGCATTTTAAAGCACACACACCCACGACGAATACACACATATATGCACATAAATATGCGGTAGACATTCATGCGAAATGGGTTGACTTTTCAAAGCTGTTTTCTTTTAATTACCATACAGTTTTTGCAAATTTTTAATCTTGGCATTTTAGAATACTGAATAAAATTAATTATTGTATGTAAAAATATTAAACAAAAAGTTGAAAACATAACATAATTTTTAATTTCAAAAGAGTCTACGGAATTAACAAAACTTTTTCGTATGTATATCTATGGTAACTTTTCTTTCTATTGAAATCAAACTGGACACTACATTTGAGGCCATGAATATGGGAGTCTGTTCTATCACTGAAACAATTTGTTGACCGATTGTCTCTAGAGGACATCTCAATGAACTATAACACGATATATATGTACATATGTCGTATGTATTTGGATCATCAGCATGCAACGTGACATAGCATGAGCCGCCATTTTAAATATCTCAAGAAAATTGCGCATAATTTTCACTGTCTTTATTGCAAAATATGCAATGAGGAGGAAATTGAATATTACCACAGGCACATAGATATACACTTTTGAGCACTAAAATGACCAAACTAGTCACACCAGTTGTGATTGCGATATTTTCTTAGATAACGCCTCCAACCAGTCTAGGTGCGAACTTCCAATTCTTTATCTAAGCTTTTATTTACCTCATTTCACAGAACCAAAAATTATGTTTTCTCATAAAATTTCTATTAATTCAATTTGTTTTTATTAGTTTCAAAATTCGATTTGGTTTTATTCATAGAAATATTTAAAGCGACACCAATTGCTGTTGGCTCTGGCTTTTATCCAATTATTTTTAATATTTATTTATCCTGTCCGCATATTTGCAAATTTTTCTTCAAAACTTTTCCCCTACATTACTCTGCTCAACTTAATCCCTGCCCTAATCGAACCTTTTCGATCGACTGTTGAAAAGTCACTTTCAACCCATCGCATTAAAACGATTTTTTTTTGTTTTTCCTATGTTTTAAAATATGAGTATCAGTAATTTTCTTTAACAATTAATATTTTCTTTACCGACTTTAGGAACAAGTCATGCCGAACATTGGAAAATTATGCCGAAGATTTTTGAAAAAATTCAACATTTCACAAATTTAATAAAAGAAATTTCAATTTTGGTTAATACATCTAAAACAAAAAAAAAAAACGCATTTTGAAAAATTTCGATGGAATTGAACATTTTTACCGGGAAGAAAAATTTCGCATTTTAAAAAACTAAATTTCGATGGAATTACAAATTTTACCGGGTAGAAGGATGGATTGAAAAAGGCAAAATCCTTAAACTGCCGACAACTGATACACTTACCCTATATTTTGTTTTCCCCCCACCTTAGGATGGGGGTATACCAATTTCGTCATTCTGTTTGTAACTCCTCGAAATATTCGCCTAAGACCCCATAAAGTATATATATTCTTGATCGTCATGACATTTTAAGTCGATCTAGCCATGTCCGTTCGTCTGTCTGTCGAAAGCACGCGTACTTTCGTTTAAGTAAAGCTAGCCGCTTGAAATTTTGCACAAATACTTCTTATTAGTGTAGGTCGGTTGGGATTGTAAATGGGCTATATCGATCCATGTTTTAATATAGCTGCCAAATAAACCGATCTTGGATCTTGACTTCTTGAAATTTTGCATAAGGTGTTTTATTATGACTTCCAACAACTGTGCTAAGTATGGCTCAAATCTGTACAAAACCTAATATAGCTGCCATATTAACAGATCTGGGATCTTGACTTCTTGAGGCTCTAGAGGGCGCAATTCTCATCCGAGAAATTTTGTACCACGGCTTCTCCCATGACCTTCAATACACGTGTCCAATATGGTCTGAATCGATCTATAGCTTGATACGGCTCCCATATAAACCAATCTCCCGATTTTGCTTCTTGAGCCCCAATAAGGCGCATTTCTTATCCGAATTGACTGAAATATTAGACACTGACTTCTACAATGCTAAGCATTCAATTCATTTATGGTCCGAATCGGACTACAACTTGTTTTTATTTCATTTATTTCATTTTTATTTATTTTTATTGTTTTATTATTTATTTTTTTATAACATACTTTCTTTTCATTTTTTATGAAAAACGGACAGTGAAAAAAAGCCTTAATTTTCTTAAATAATTTTTAAGTTCATTCAATTTAACCTGTTTTGCCATATTAAAATTTTCTATCACTGTCTGTATTTGCACATTTTCCAAAATATAAATTTCCTAACAAAAATGATCAAGTTTACTAATTATCCCAATTAATTAATCACTGCACTAATTGAAACTCACCGGCCAACGAACGAAGTACGACTGTCAAAATGAATCGACAAGGCTTAGCATGCAACAACAAGAAGGGGGTTGGGCTAGAATGCAGTGAAGTTATTTGCAAATAAAAACAAAGAACAAGAGAGGGGAGATCAAAGATCTTGTTAACTGTATGGTTTAAAATATTTGGAGAGCAATAGAAGAATACTAAGAGTGTGAGGAAGAGCAACACTGGTAGGCAGCTACTTCTGAATGACACCACAGTGTTGTGACAGTGTTTGTTGTTGTTGTAAAATGTAAGTAGTAGTGCGGTGTTTCTTTTTGTGTTGTGATGATCTCATTTAAATTTCTCAAAATATAGTTGGTATGTATACAAACCGTATGTATGTATGTGTTTATGCTTTTTTTGTCACCTGATGATTAGGGCAAAGAGTTCATTTTAGTACACACACACACACATGCACACTTTAAAAATACATATAACAAAATGATAAGGATTTTATGTTATTCTATTTGAAAACTAACCAAGCATTGATAGCGCAAGGTTAAACGGGATAGATATTGCTATCATGCGATTTTTTACAAAGTTACATATTATTTTAAAGCGCATGCAGATTTGTTTTACCAGAACAACTGTCCGCCTGCTGCTTGCTTTGTCTTCGTTTTGCCTACAACGCTAGTTCAGGGGAGCTGAAGTGGGAAGAAATGATCTTTTGACAAATTTCCATTACATATGTATGTATATATTGATTGAAAGCGTATACAGAGATAAGAAAGAAAGAGACAAAAAACAAACCGACAACATTTAATTTTATTGTTGAAGGCTTTGTTGGGAAGGAATAATTATGAAATTGAGACAACTTGTGGCTAACATGTTCTCTCACATTTTAATGGTGGGTAGTAACAACAATATACCCAAGTTGTGAGTTCGTCCCCTTTTTCTTATCTAAATTTTAAACAAGTAAAAAGGCATTAAGTTCGGCCGGGCCGAACTTTGGATATCCACCACCTCGGGTATATACATATGTAAAGACCCTTTCCTCAAATTTGGCACGGACATTCAGTGGTCTAATAAATATAAGTTACTGTTTAATTTTGTAGAACAAAATTTTGGTCTATATGGAAGCTATATCTAAATATATTCCGATCAGAACCATATTAAAATCGGATGTTGGGAGGCCACAAAATACTCACTGTTTTAAATTTCAGCGAAATCAGGTACTAAATAAAGCTTTTATGGGCTTCAGTCCCCTTATCGGCAGATCGGTCTATATGACAGCTATATCTTAATACAGTCCTATCTTAACCATATTTGGGTTCTATGTTGGGAGACATAAAAGTAATCACTGTTTCAAATTTCAGGGAAATCGGATAAAAAAATAAAGATTTTGTGGATTTTATCGGGAGATGAGTCTATATGACAGCTATATCTAAATATAGTTCGATGTAATCCATATTTAGGTCAGATGTCGGTAGACTTAGAATGTCTTAGAATAACCCGCTGCTTCAAATTTCAGCGAAATCGGGTAATAAATAAAGCTTTTACGGGCTTCAGACCCTTTATCTAGTGATCAGTCTATATGGCAGCTATATCTAAATATAGTCCGATCTGAACCATTTTTAAGTCAGATGTCGAGAGGTCTTAAACTACTCATTGTTTTAAATTTCAGCGAAATCGGATTAAAAATAAACCATTTATGGGCATTAGATCCTTTGTCGGCAGATCGGTCTTTATAGCCGCTATATCAAAATATGGCCCGATTTGGCCCGTTCAGGAACTTAACCAGCGTGCATCAAAAAGACGTATCTGTGCCAAATTTCAGCTCAATATCTCAATTTTTGAAGGCTGTAGAGTGATTACAACAGACGGACGGACAGACACACGGACATGGTTAAATCGTCTTAGAATTTTACGACGATCCGAAATATATATACTTTGTTGGATCGGAAATTGATATTTCGATGTGTTGCAAACGGAATAACTAAATAACTATAAAAATGCCATATCTTGGAAGCGTTTGAATAGTTTTTTTCGATTTTTGTTCGCCCTTTAATGACACCCAAGCCCTAATGCAATTCTTGAATACCGACTCGAAGCAATTAAAACGGGCAACACGGGATTCATGATGGACACCCTTTTTCCGCAGGTCATGACGGGAGGAACAGAGACAGTCTAGTCTAGTCTAGTGAAGAGTTTATGTAAAAGGCATAAAAACTTTTCGCCATTTGAGGTCCTGATCGAGTGTTTCAGGCATCACTACGACATTAGGCGGGCTAGCTAGCGCCCCATCCGGCCGCCATATTCTAGGAAGAATTCCTTCTGTGATAAAATTTACTCATTAGCCATGTGCATTAACATTCAAAGGGTCGTTTACAATGTCAGGACCACCACACTTAGATACTATCGTAGGCGCACCAGGCTCTCAGGGACTGAATAAGCCACATACGTAGGTAAGATATGGCTCTTTTGGGTTAGAAATGGAAGCCAGGGTATCGCAGAAGAATCCGCGAGGGATTATTTATTTCAACGCTCCTTGGGGTGATTACTACGACCAGGCATAAAAGACTGTCTTTAATAAAGACAGTGTTACAATACTTCTGAGGGAAAGGAATCCAAATGGTCTTTATAGGAAGGCCGAGAGAGTCTTGGGAATGAGACATAACAGAAGGATCTCAACGTGAGAAAACAGAGACCTGAAGATATCTCAATTCCATAATCCACGCTTACTAGATAGAACGATCTCAATATCAGATACATTTAAATTCCTGGAGACGTACTTGGAGAAGAAAACCCATGGGCTAGAATTGTGTATTGAATCCTATGATAGTCCACTGGCTCTGCGGAATTTTGATCTGGTCAATTGTAACCTACGAAGCAAAGGCCGGCGCCAAATCATTAATTTTTGATTTCAAGACACACTAACAATCAGAGCTATTTCAAGAACTGAACTCTTCGTTCAAAAATACAACATTGTATGAGACGATTGAGAACTGAGTAAAACTGATAAACAAGACATCAAGATGAGTGAATGCATAAAATGAGTCCTTCAGCAAAAAGAAAGATTGATTCGGATTTCAGTGAATGTACGTTGTACATTGCAAGTATTCGGGTACGAAATTCGTACCAAGGCATCGTGGTTGATTTGACAAAAGCATGAGTAAACACACACGCGTCTAGTATATGAGAAAACAAACAGTTTGGAAATGATTTGTGTGATCAGTTCAAATTTTGAAAATGACAGCCAGACGGTTTCCTATAAGGGATAGAAAAGTCAGTACTTAAGTACTTCTTTCAATACTTTTTCCACTTGAAGAGTGCCGTAGTACACCGCCACCGATTTAGCACTACAAATTTTTCAAACAATTCGAATGTTTTCGAGCCTTGTTGATTACTTTATGCAACAAGCCACGATAAAATAGGGATATTCACTTGTTAGTCGCTCGAATCTTATCTGTCCGATCATTTGGGGATTGAAAGGGGCAATATCGCCCCTTAATTTACTAATTGAGCCTCTAGAAAGTTTAAGGAGCATAGCGGGGGTCCTGACACTTGTCTCTAAGTTTCTATATGATATTCGTGATTTCCTTTCGAAATTTAGATATCATGTAATACCGATCGGTCTTTATGTTTTTCCTTTTTGAGGTTTTGGGGTTCAGGCGTTCGAAATTTATGTTTTTGGACTTCTATTAATGTAATTCAAATTTGCCAATGAACATTTTATTAAGGCAGAAGGGGAAACTTCCCACATATCAATGAGTGCGATGCAAGTTTAAGTTCAATGATAAGGGATGTCCTTTTTATTGCCAAGTCCAAATGGCGTGCCGCACATCTCTTTGGAGAGAAGTTGTTTACCGCTGAAGTAATCTCGGTTATATCGCAAAAGATGGGGATGCTTTGTGTTCCGTTAGGCCTTTATATAAAGGGCCCAAAAATGTTTGTCCTGAGAACTCTTTTAGTACAATTTCAAAATTAATAACCTCCATATATAGCGAATAATTTCTCATAACTAACTGTAGCGGCTATGAATTCGAGATAAAAATACTCCCAAGTACTGAATTATGGCTGTTTTTCAAGATTATCTACTCAAAAGGAACTTGTTCGTTTTACTCTATCTTCAGCGTTTCGCTCTTCAACAGTCTTGAAATACAACATCATGTGGGATCAGTGATCACGAGTTCATCAAAAACAGTCACCAATGAATGGTTTTGTGCAGGGCTTTGATACGCATCAATGGTATTTTGGGCTAAATGGAAATTAAGACAACTTTGGGGGTGGTAAGGTTGAACAGAGGGAGTGAATACAAGTCCGCCCCATGGAACTATGGATATACACCTAAACCAGTGATCGGCGTCGTGACTGTGGGTGAATGGGATGATCGAATGCCTGACTTGAAAATGTATACCAGGCGGAGCACAAATGGCAACTGGTAGCTGTTGCTATATGTATGGCCCGAGGCTGGGGGGCGAGAACGGAAGTTTCAGAGTCCAAACTCTTCTATTGCCTGCCTAACTATAATATTATACTTATAACACAGAGCCCTAAGATTTTCAACATGCATGCACCATGTTGGTAAGTAAATTGTGTATATGACATCTGAATCCTCAATGTAATCATCCCAACAAAACAAACTAATCAACCACCTCCATAGTAAGGTGGTGTAAAAACGCATTCCTCTTTTCATTAGTCATATTATAACACCTTACATACGTACATATGTATGTTGATCAAAACGATCGTACAAAGAATACCAGATCAGAGCAACAGCAGAAGCTGACGTGACATATGAACCACCATTTTGAAAAACGCAAGAAAATGGCGCCCATTTTAAAAATTTTTCTTTACCACATTCGTTTAAACTTTTCTTTATCATACAAATCAAACAATCAACGCCAATGTGACTGCATTATCCAAAAAAAAAAAATCAAAAACAGAAAACTTAACCGTGTTAATGACCAATTAAAAACAAGACAAATCTAAGTAGGCATGTATATGAAATTTTGATATGCCTATGATTGGTTTATTTAAACAAAGAAACTAGTTTTGATTGGCCAGCTACAACACCAGATGTAAAAAATGAAGAGAAATGGGCGAGTATACATGTTGAGAGAAAATGCATGGTTTGTTGCTTTTATATTTGCTTCGGTGGGTGCTTGTGTCTAAGTGTGTGTGTGTGCGTCCGTGTGAATTGAATTTCACAATTTAAGTGTGATGTAGGGACATTGCGTTTTTTGTAGCTTGGAATTCAGTGAACTTGCCAACAAAAGTGTGAGCAAATACAAATACAACAAATGGCAAGTGAATATAACAAGTAGATAATTATTTAATATCTGTCAAATGCGAAAACAAAATATTTCTTATAGTTTTACTAATTATTGGATGATTAGATTGATTAGCTTTAAAATCGAAATAAAATTGTCTTTGCTAGCAATCAATTCCTGACATATCGAATATGTAATAGGACTTCATTATGGGTCTGTGTTTTTTTTGCCTCCACCATAGGATGGGGTATACTAATTTCGTCATTTCCTTTGTAACTCATTGAACTATTGATCTGGAGACCCAACAAAGTATGTATATATATTTTTGAACGTCTTGATTTTTCAAGTCGATTTAGCAGTGTCCGTCTGTCTGTTTTTCTGTCGAATGCACTCGAACTTTCGAAGGGGTTAAGCTATGCGATTTTTTCACAAATACTATTTTCTTATTGGTCGACTAGGATTGTAAATGGGCTAAATCGTGCGATATAAGCCGATTTGACTTCTTGAGCTTATAGAGAGCGCATTTACTATATAATTTGACTGACATTTTGCAAGTGACGTTTTGTTTCGACTCCCAACAAGAAGAAAATTCTATGGTAAGATCCAAAATGCCACCAAATCAAGGTAATACTCAGGATTCACTAATAGAAGGTTAGGTCACCTGCGAAAACATAAAGTGGATAGGCCCCATGAACATCATTACGGATGTTATCAAATAGGAGAAAATGTAAACAAAGAATGAATGTAAAAAGAGAACAAGTTGACATTATCATTGACCAAGTACTGCCAAAAATTGTATGTCGGCTGATCGCTTGGCTTATTCTTATTCCGTGAATCCTGGCTAATACTGAGGGTAAGTAAGGAAAAGATCAATATGACTTTTGGTGTCGTTACGAAACATAGGCGATGAAATATCTGAGACGTCGAATTATTTCCTTTCCCGTATCTCCTTACCGGATACGAAGCCATTCTTCAACCAACTCAGGTGTATAGAATGGAAAGAGATAAGCTTTTATATAAGGAGCACAGATTAGAGCTGGCAAACAAACTATCGATAATCGCAACAAGCGATATTTTCGATATTTCTAATAATAAATATCGACAGTGTCGATGCTATCGTTAATTTCCCATCATCTATAGTTCAAACAAAAATGAGCAGTAAAAATCAGAAAATCCATTTATATAGAAGCAAATTCAATGTACAGATCGAACAAAGCCAAATTTATAGAGTCAGTTAGAAGTCATGAGAGAAATCATTGTACATAATTTTAGCCCAATCGGATGAAAATTGTGCCCTCCATAGGCGCATTTTACGTCATAAAAAAAAAATTCAATGTCGGATCGCTTATTTTTGTTAAATTATAATATCGTCAGGAAAAATATCAATTGTTTTTGTTGGAAGTCGAATGAAAGCAACCCCAAATTAAATTGTTTTCACAAAGTTATGATTTAACCAACTTTCTCACAACTTTAACAATTATTACGCATAAAAAAATCAGCTTATGCTCAAATTTTAAGGTTATGTCATACGAAAATAACATACAGGTGTGATAGCAAAACTTATAATTCATATATAGATTGACAATTTTGACAAACATTTGCAATTACACGTGAATGAAAAAAGTGAAATGTCATAAGACATCTACATGCCGTGTAATAGCGCCTTAACCGTCAAAAACCACAAACTTTTTGGCACTAGATCCGTTCGCCAATTTTTCCAAATCCGCCAATTTCCATGAATTGGGTACGAATCGAGTGACAAAAACCTAGTGGTTTTTGCAGTAGGAAACGAGCAAATGGATATATTCGCACAGGATTCGTTAGCCAACTCATGGATATCAGCTGATTACAAAGGAGGAATAGGACACATTAGCGAACGAAACGAGTGCAGAAAATATTTAAAAACTTGTTTACTTTTTAAGATACTCTTTCCCTGGTAAAAAGCTCACACAATTCTTTGAAAACTAAGACATCATGGAAATATCAAAATAAATCGCATGTATCATTGTTCTATGCTGAAAATGTGTACATATAATGATGTTGGATATGTGTTATGGTAAAATGCTTAAAAAATTAGTTGTAAGTATGCATATGATAGTGTGGGTAGTATGGGTGTTATATATATATATATATATTGTGGTATAATGGAATGTTTTTGGGGGTGGGCGGGATGAGTAAAACATATTGCCTTTTCACTTTTCATGGGCCGTAAGACCTCATTTCTCTACTGCTCATGTAATATCGTTTTTACCTTGGCACCAAATGTCTTGTGGCAATATCGAGAGATCATCACCAACTTCTTCTTCATCTTCAACATCATCCACCTTCGTCTTCATCATCATCTCGACCACTTCTTTCATACCATTAAACCATTTGGTTATTTTTTTATCAAATGGGCCAACGATATTCGTTCCGTGGGTTTTCACATTATTGAATGGGTCATTGCACTGTGATTTTTTATGTGATTGTTGCCTTTCAACGAAGGTTGCATTCATACCAGTAGTAACAGTTTAAGTTTTTAGACGGTCTTTATAAGTCATTGTAAATGGTCAAATGAGTGTAGGTAAAGTCAAAAGTTATAGTCCATTTTAACAGGTTTAACAAATTCATTTAGAATTTAATTTGGTTGGTTCTTTTAACGGTGATAATTGATACAAATAGTAAAAAAAATTTTTGCCATTACGAGGACTAGTGAAAAGCATTAGGTAAGAAGCAATTTCGATTATTACAGCAAAGCTAAACTAATTTCGTCATTCTGTTTGTAACTACTCGAAATATTCGTCTGAGACCCAATAAAGTATATATATTCTTGATCGTCGCGACATTTTATGTCGATCTAGCCATGTCCGTCCGTCTGTCTGTCGAAAGCACGCTAACTTCCAAAGGTGTAAAGATAGCCGCTTGAAATTTTGCACAAATACTTCTTATTAGTGTAGGTCGGTTGGTATTGTAAATGGGCCATATCGGTCCATGTTTTGATATAACTGCCGTATAAACCGATCTTGGGTCTTGATTTCTTGAGCCTCTAGAGGGCACAATTCTTATCCGATTGGAATGAAATTTTGCACGACGTGTTTTGTTATGATATCCAACAACTGTGCTAAGTTAGGTTCAAATCGGTTCATAACCTGATATAGCTGCCATATAAACCGATCTTGGGTCTTGACTTCTTGAGCCTCTAGAGGCCGCAATTCTCGTCCGATTTGATTGAAATTTTGCACATAGTGTTTTAATATCACTTTTAACAACTGTGAGAAGTGTATTCCTAATCGGTCCATAACCTGATATAGCTGTCATATAATCCGATCTTGGGTCTTGAATTCTTGAGCCTCTAGAGTGCGCAATTCTTATCCGATAGGAATGAAATTTTGCGCGATGTGTTTTGTTATGATATCCAATAACTGTGGCAAGTATGATCCTAATCGGTCCATAACCTGATATAGCTGCCACATAAACCGATCTTGAGTCTTGACTTCTTGAGCCTCTAGAGGGCGCAATTCTCATCCGATTTGACTGAAATCTTGTACATAGTGTTTTGATATCACTTCTAACAACTGTGCGAAGTATGTTCGTAATTGGTCAATAACCTGATATAGCTGCCATATAATCCGATCTTGGGTCTTGATTTCTTGAACCTCTAGAGTACGCAATTCTTATCCGATTGGAATGAAATTTTGCACGACGTGTTTTGTTATGATATCCAAAAACTGTGGCAAGTATGGTCCTAATCGGTCCATAACCTGATATAGCTGCCATATAAACCGATTTTGGGTCTTGACTCCTTGAGCCCCTAGAGGGTGGAATTCTCGTCCGATTTGACTGAAATTTTACACATAGTGTATTGATATAACTTCCAACAACTTTGCCATGTATGGTTAAAATCGGTCCATAACCTGATATAGCTGCCATATAAAACGCTCCTGCTGCTACTCCGTCCTTATTCATTATACTTTGTTTGTCTAAAAACAGATACTGCACAAAGAACTTGACAGATGCGACCATAGTGGAGGGTATATAAGATTCGCCCCGGCCGAACTTAGCACGTTCTTACTTGTTTGTTTCTCCAAAGTGGAGTCGAACTTAATGTCCATGACATAGCTATGCCTATGGCCAAGGATCTGTTGATTATGCAATTTCTTTTCAGTAACTTTTGAATAATCAAAACTTTTCGCGTAGCATAATTCTCATGGTCATTAAGCTCGACTGCACTTTGGAGAAAAAAACGAGTAAAGTAATCATATACATGACCGGCCTGTAACATGCTTACATAAATAATAACTAAAAAAACACTTTATATGTATATGTGATATATTCTATTCAAAAAGATACATTACCACAACAATCCCATGGCAGCCGGTTTAACGCACCGGATTGACCCGATGGAACCCTCATCGGCAAGGGCTGCCGCCTCAATGTACGTGTTCGTCTTTTTTTCGTCATGGGAGAGGCACATCCCAGACAGCCGGTTGTACGCACCGGATTGACCCGATGGAATCTTCATTCCATTGTCGGTGAGGTGTAACCGGTGCTTGGAGTGGGTACATTTCCGTTCTTGCTCTGGCCTAACTTCGCTACGGGAGTATAGTCATACTGGCTATGTCGCTAGGTGCTGTGCGAACATAGCCAGCAGTGGGTCACAAGCGTCGCCGTCGTCGCCTTCGGCATCCTCGTCGTCGGACTATGTGACCCCCCCGACTTCTCCCGTACGGCAATTTATGCAACGACAGCACCCTAGCCCTACTATTGCCAGGCCAGTGCCGGGAAGTGTATCGTTCTTGGAGTTAAACTGCAACGGACTGCGTGGCAAGATTGATGAGATTCTAGATTTTATGAGTCGGAAGAGCATATCGGTCGCAGCGATCCAGGAGACAAAGCTGACTAACACCTGCAGCTTGCACAGTTGTCACGGCTACAATGTGCTACGTAAGGATCGCTCAAGGAATGGAGGTGGGGGATTGGCCTTCGTTATACACCATTCCGTGCAGTATAGACCTATCTCGCCTGCGGCTGGCGTTAGTGACCCCTACATGGAGTGCATGGGGATAGCAGTCAGGTCCGGTACTGCCGAGATAGAGCTATACAACATGTACATACCGCCGGTCGGTAGCTGTGTCCCAATTAATGGCCAAGTTTACAAGCTCGACATAAGTGGGTTATTATCTGGCCATAATCGTCTGGTTCCAGGGAACTTTTATGCGTATCACACTTCATGGCATTCTCCCCTAGGTAACGACCAGCGTGGCATAGCTTTGGCAGAGCGGATTGAAAGCTCCACGATTTGGACGGTGAATGTAAATGCCCCCACTGGGATTATGAGGAGGTGCAGCAGCTCGCCAGCCATTTCGATTGCAGCCCCTCCAGACATTTCCAAACCGTCATCTCTTTGGGGTCAGACCACCTCCCCATAATTCTCACCATCGACCGACCACCCGACTTCATAACCTCTGAGCTCAGGACGTTTATCAATCAGAAGAAGATCGATTGAGCTGACTTCGGAGAGTATACCTATCGCCGCTTCAGCGAACTGCCAACCCCCTGAATGTGCTAGTGGCCGAGAGGAAATTCCGAAACCTCATTACCACAGCAGCCGGTCGAATACTCCTCTATGGACATACACCTAAGCCAGTAATTGGCTTGTTGTGCGCTCTAAAAATTAAAAAGTTACCTCGAAAAAGAAAATTTTAAGTTTGGAATTCCGTGCTACTTACAAAAACCTTAATCTTTTTCCATACCACTCCCCTACATTGGTTTATGTCTGGTACTGTGTCCCCACATAAGTACCGGTATCTTGTAGTCCTATGTGTGGCGTCCTATGTGTCCCGTTATGATACCAATAGCCCTGCAAGGCAAGTTATGGGGCACCAAAGGCCTTCAGACCTAATAGCCTTACGTCCTTTCTTCTCAAAAGCATGGAACGTATCGTGGATACCATGATTAAGAATAGGACATCCAGCGAACTGCTCAAATTCAAACAGCATGCCTATGTCAAGGGAAGGTCTGTAGAGACTGCCCTGCAAGAGGTTGTGCATAAAATAGTAGAATCCTTCGATGCCATTGGCGGTATACATTGACAATGTGCGGCCGATACACTGATCCAATCCTTAGACCAGTACCGGGTGGACCTTAGAGACTTGAGAAACCATATGCTAAGGAACATGGATTTATTGTGGGTCCCATGACATAAATATAAGTGAGAAAAAGGCAAAAGTCACGCCACAAGGGGACATTTTATCGCCACTTTTATGGGTGACCACCATAAATCCCGGCAAGGGATAGATGTCTGCGTCACACAAGCTGGAACTTTGAGGTCCGATCTGTATGGCGAGAAGCTTGCTGCTGTGGAATGCTCCACACGGAGTAGCTGCAACGGCAGTCGCGGACAATCAGCGCTACCGAGCGGAGAGTCTCAATGATAGGTCGGGTGCCACCAGCTCTTGCTGGTGCCTGCCTATGATGATCGATATGACAAGGCGAGTTATTGGCTCCTATAAATAACTAATGACCACTCTGTTCTCACGGCGATCGGTCCCTTGGACCGGAACGAACTTGCTCACCTACGGGGGCTTGACGAGGATCGCCACCTTCGTATGAAAATGTGGTTACAACAACAGCAACCACCACCATAAATGACCTATTACTGATGCTGACTGAGGAGGGATTTGAACCTGTCTGCTATGCAGACGATCTTATAATACTTCTAAGGGTCTTGCATATGGCATATGACTGGGCTAGACCCAGGGGTCTCGTTAACCCAGAGAAGACTGACAAAGGTGGGCCATCCACGAGAATGACAAAGGTGGGCCAATTTGACGCAGCACGTTTCCTCAAATACTTGGGAGTGATTTTGGATAGGAAACTTAATTTGAAGTGTCACATTCAGCAGCGTACTGAGAAGGCTCACAGATATTGGGCAATATGTAGATGGGCCGTAGGCTCGAAATCCCCTGGCTCTACAGGAGCGTGATTTGACCAATACTTACTTACCCCTCAGTAGTTCAGTGTACTGCTATGGAGAAAAAATGCAACAAAACGACAATACAATGGGTTCGGCGAACATATTGTCTTGGCATAGGCAGAGCGATGAGGACCACGTCCACTAGGGCACTGGAGACTATTCTAGATATCCGACCTATTGACATACAGATTAAGTGTGAGGTAGCCACTGCAGCTTAAGGTGATGGAAGAATGGGTTGAGGATGGGAGCAGCTCATACCATGGCGGTATAATGAAGCGACGATAGAAAACCTAGAAGAAATGGAAGACGTTTCCGATGGGATACTCGGATACCTGGGGCTATTACTGAAAGGAAGTAAGAAGGAGGTCAGTATAGCTATTGGTATCAAGATCGGGTGTAACGCCGCCAGGAAAATTCCATACATGAATCCCTTTCTGGACATTGATATGGAGAAAACTTTCCACACTACTGAGTTTCGAACACTTCACACAAAAGATTGACTCTGACAAATTGAAGGCCTATTTATAACAATTTCTTAAAACGTAACACTATCTTAGAACAGCATGGGCGCCGAACACTGTGGAACAGCGAAACAGTCGGTAGGACGGCGAAAATCCTAAGTGGTGACCCGGATCGTAAGAAGATGAGGCTATTACTGAAATGAAGTTAGAAAGAGGTCAGTATGGCTATTGGTGTCAAGATCGGGTGTAACGCCGCTTGGAAAATTCCATAAATGAATCCGTTTCTGGACATTGATATGGAGAAAACTTTCCATACCAAATAACACTACTGAGTATCGAACACTTCGCACAAAAGATTGATCCTGACAAATTTTAGGCCTATTTATAACTATTTTTAAAAACATAACACTGTCTTAGAACAGCAATCTTAGAGTAGAAGCTTAGCTGCGAGCTACCGGGAGCGTCCACAGGTTAGAATAGGTTTAAGTGGCAGTCTGCCATCAGACTCACTTAGACGTTTTCGTCCATTGTGTTACCACAGAAACAGAAGAAGGAAGATGCCTTCTACTTCCTACCGTTGAACCATCCAGATCGCTTTAAAAAGCCAAATAACTTGCGAATGTTCACATCCGCGAAATCAGACAGGTTCTCAAAGAAATGAGAACCTAAAGTGGGACTCCTCCTAACTGCTAGTGCGGGACACACGCACGGAAGGTGTTCTATAGCCTCTTCTTCCTCGATGTCCCTACAGCTTCTGCAAAAGTCGTTGCAGGCAAACTTCTGTTTGTCAGCATGTTTTCCGATTAGACAGTGACCTGTCATGACGGACACAATGACTGAGACGTCAGTTCTGGCCAATGACAGAAAGCAGTAGACCTCTTCAAGTCTAGATGAGGCCACATAGTTTTGGAATGCTCACATCCCCCTCTTTGTGACCATCTATCATTCATTGTCCTTCGGGCCTTGTACTGAAAACTGAAAAAAAAACAGATTCCAGTGTCCCTGGAGTGTGTAGGGTAGTTCCTATTCTCGCAAGCTCGCCCGCTTTACAATTCCCTGGGATATCTTTGTGGCCCGCCACCAAGAACAGGTGAATTTTGAACTGTTCATCCATCTTGTTGAGAGATGTGCAACTGTCGAGTGCGGTTTTTGTGTTCAGAAATATGTTCTCCAGGGATTTAATGGCTGCCTGGCTGTTTGAGAAGATATTTATACCAATCGTCGTAATGACATTATATCTTAGCCATTCCACCACATCCTTAATTGCAAGGATCTCTGCTTGCAATGGTCGGGTAACCTCTTCGATATGACCACTTTTAGATCTTTAGAGTACACCCCAAAGCCCACCTGGTCATTTAGTTTGGAACCATCCGTATAGAAGTCTATGTAACTTCTGTTACCAGGGATATCGTAGTTCCAATCGGTTCTATCAGGAATAGTCGTACAGTAATTTTTATCAAAAAGCGGCTCAGGTAGGGTGTAATCCACACTTCCTGGAACATCGGAAATTGTTTCAAGTATAGTCCGTAGCCGCCACATGACCAATGAGAAAGCTCCCTTAACCTCACGGCAATGGTCGCTGCAATTTGGGTAGCCACAATGTCCAGAGGCATAAGATGTAGTATTACATTCAGTGCATCAGATGGTGTCGTCCTCAGTGCGGCTGTGATGCACAAACAGGCCATCTTTTGGATCCAGTTTAGTATTGAGCAGTAGGTGGATTTTTGAAGCGCCGTCCACCAGACCACAGCACCATATAGGGTTAAAGGTCTGACAACTGCAGTATATACCCAATGCATGATACGCGGTCCAAATCCCCAAAGCGTCCACAGGTTGCGGATAGTGGAATGCTCTTTACGGAGTAGGTGCAATGGCAGCCGCGAAAAATTAGCGCAATCGAGCGGAGAGTCTCAGTGAGGTGGCCTGGAGGCACCAGCTCTTGCACAAATACTGAGTGCCTTTGATGCTCGATATGACAAGGCAGATTTTTGCAAATGCAAATTTTGCCCATGAACATTCTATTAAGGAACAGGGGCAAACTTTTCACATATCAATGAGTGCTGTCCGATTAAAGATTTTTTAAGTTAATTGATAAGAGGCCTTTGGAGGCCCCTGTAGCGAAGAGGTTAGCAAGCCCGCCTATGACGCTGAACGCCTGGGTTCGAAACCTGGCGAGATCATTAGAAAAATTTTTTAGCGGTGGTTTTCCCATCCTCATGCTGGCAACATTTGTGAGCTTTTGGGCCATGTAAAACTTTTCTCTCAAAGAGGTGTCGCCGTTCGGACTCGGCTATAAAAAGTAAGCCCCTTATCATTGAGCTTAAACTTGAATCGGCATGCACTCATTGATATGTGAGAAGTTTGCCCCTGTTTCTTTGTGCAATGTTCATGGGCAAAATTTGCATTTGATAAGGGGCCTCCTTTTTATAGCCAAGTCCGAACGGCGTGCCGTAGTGCTACACCTCTTTTTGAGGGGAAGTTTTACATGGCGTAGTACCTCAAAAATGTTGCCAGCATTAGAAGGGGCAAACCACCGCTGAAAATGTTTTTCTGATGGTCTCGCCAGGATTCGAATCCAGGCGTTCAGCGTCATAGGCGGACATGCTAACCTCTGCGCACGGTGGCTCCTTTAAATAACCAATAGTCACTCTGTTCCTGTGGCGATCGGTCCTATGGACCGGAATGATCTTGCTCGCCCACAGGAGCTTGACGACACCTGACAACACCAACAATAACCTATCTAAACTTTATTTCCCAAATTCTCGTATTTTCCAGGCATATTCAAGAGCATTTGCATGTACCAATCGATACCAGCAAAATGTCCGAAGCCGAATTGCAATTTCATTATTTCAAAATGCACGATTCCGATAACAACAACAAACTAGATGGCTGTGAATTAATCAAATCCTTAATACATTGGCATGGTAAGTTGGACACACAAAATTTTGAGTAGTCACGCAACTTTTATGATATATTCAAGCATTCACTTAAGCTTTATTTCAAAAACTAAAATTGGATTTGTTGTGATTTTTTCTTTGTTTACTTTCATATTTTATCCACTCCACGCATTAATTACCATCATTACCATTGCCATAAATTTGCACATACATATTCGAAAAAAAATATGTGTGCTTCTTTGTGTTGAATTTATATCTGTCTCCATTGCAAAAATAAACAAACAAACAAAATTTAAACATTTTTACATGGTAAATGGTATTTTGGGTCTATCATAAAATGGTTTACGGTTGGATCCTACTCTCTCATCATTCTAACCATAACAACAAATGGACAAATTTGTACTACGACGACTCAACTACGACATATCTATAATACCTACCTACCTACCTACCTACCTATGAAAATACATTTAAAGAGCAAGGCAGTAAGGAGGGTACTGATGGTCAACAGCCTCATGTGGAGGAAAAAATTTTCACCGATGAAGAGCTGGTGGCTTTAATTGATCCCATCTTGCAAATGGACGATTCTTCGAAAGATGGTTACATAGACTATCCAGAGTTTATGAGGGCCCAACAGAAATCACAACAGCAACAACAGCAGCAGCAGCAGCAACAACAACAACAACCACAAATACAACAGACATAATTGGCTCCATTATGTGTGATTTCTAATACTTAGCATCTTCCCTTTTTTCCCTCAAAATTTGTGTTTCTTATGTACCTTTCTTGTTTAACTTGGAAATCTCCACGACCCCTATCTCCCTTACTTAACAATTCCAAATTGATAGCTCCATTTTTCGAATATCTATATGTATATATTTTTTTACACAATCTTTAGTGTTTTATTCTCTATTTTTTTTTTATTTCATTCATAAGTTTTTAGGTTCTTTTTCTACTTAAAAAAAAAATGTTAAAAATGACTGATTTAAAAAGCTCAGTTTAAGAAATTTGAACAAAAACAAAAGAAAATAATAAAAAAAATGTGCAATTGTTAAAACAAATGCATTAAAAACGAACAACCACAACAAACAAACAAACAAACAAAACGAATAAAGTTGAAATGACATTTTATGAAAGTAGCATATGTATGCATAATTGGGGAGGTATAACTTTAAGAAGCATGTCATTTAGCGTTTTTACTACATTCTTTCAATGGTTGTGGGGTGAGGCGGCTAGCTTGTGTCTCCATTGCAGCATCTTTCTAATTTTCAAAATTAAAGTTTCATAATATTTTCGCTTACCCAAAACTCCGATTCTTTTAGTTGAAGAAGAAAAGGACAAGGACGACAAGGAAAAGAAAGAAAACAACGGTACTGGAGAAAAGAGTGGCACTACCTATACCGATGAAAATCTGGCTGATGTGATTGATTATGTCTTGAATAGCATGGATGTCAATAGAGATGGCTATGTCGATTATGCTGAATACCGCAAGAGCGAAGCGGAGTCTGCCAAAAACAATAAGCAGTAAAACTATACCTGATTAAATTTAGTGCCAAATAACTCCTTATTTTTTATTATCTTAAAAAAATTTTTCCAATATTTGTTATATACTTGAATTGTTGACAACGAAAATCACGCCATGACTTTTTCATATACATATATTGGGTTGCCTAAAAAGTAAATGCGGATTTTTTAAAAGAAAGTAAATGCATTTTTAATAAAGCTTAGTATGAACTTTAATCAAATATACTTTTTTTACACTTTTTTTCTAAAGCAAGCTAAAAGTAACAGCTGATAACTGACAGAAGAAAGAATGCAATTACAGAGTCACAAGCTGTGAAAAAATTTGTCAACGCCGACTATATGAAAAATCCGCAATTACTTTTTGGGCAACCCAATACTTTTTTTTTTTAATAAAGAACATGTGTTTTCCTAACATTAAAGAAAAAAGAATTTAAAAATTTCCAGGATTATAGGATGGTATATGTAAACTTATGTCAATGTCAATTTATGAATTTGAGAACGTAATGAAAACACTGCGGTAAACAATCTCATGGCAGCCGGTTGTACGTAGCGGATTGGCCCGATGGAGTTCTTCATTGGCAAGGGCTGCCGCCTCAATGTACTGCTACAACAATAACAACATGCCTATGCTAAGGCATCCATAGTCACGGCCACCAGAGGTTAGCATGTCCGCCTATGACGCTGAACGTAAGGGCTCACATTCTGGCGAGACCATAAGAAAAAAATGTCATATATGGAGCTCTCCAAACGAAGGTAGATGAAATTCCAGGTCCTTAGGTACTTCTGTTAAAGCCTAGTTCTGACTTCGAGTTTTCGCCCGAACAGTTGTCAAAACGCACTATAAAAAAACTAGAGGCTCAAGAAGTCAAGATCCCAGATCGGTTTATATGAGAGCTATATTAGGTTATAAACCGATTTGAACCATACTTGGCACAGTTGTTGGATATCCCAACAAAACACGTCGTGCAAAATTTCATTCCAATCGGATAAGAATTGCGCCCTCTAGAGGCTCAAGAAGTCAAAACCCAAGATCGGTTTATATGGCAGCTATATCAAAACATGAACTGATTTAAACCATACTTACCACAGTTGTTGGAAGTAATACCAAAACACTACGTGAAAAATTTCAATAAAATCGGATAAGAATTGCGCCCTATAGAGGCTCAAGAAGTCAAGCTCCCAGATCGGTTTATGTGACAGCTATATCAGGTTATAGACCGATTTGAACCATACTTGGCACAGCTGTTGGATATCATAACAAAACACGTCGTGCAAAATTTCATTCCAATCTGATAAGAATTGCGCCCTCTAAAGGCTCAAGAGGTCAAGAACCAAGATCGGTTTATATGGCAGCTATATCAAAACATGAACCGATATGGCCCATTTACAATACCAACCGACCTACACTAATAAGAAGTATTTGTGCAAAATTTCAAGCAGCTAGCTTTACTCCTTCGGAAGTTAGCGTGCTTTCGACAGACAGACGGACGGACGGACATGGCTAGATCGACATAAAATGTCGCGACGATCAAGAATATATATACTTTATGGGGTCTCAGGCGGATATTTCGAGTAGTTACAAACTGAATGACGAAATTAGTATACCCCCCCTCCCATGGTGGAGGGTATAAAACTTTTTACAAAATTATTTCAACATGTTGCTAGCAACATTGTCAAATTTCGTGGATTTTAAACGTCTAATAAATGCAGCGAACAATGACAATCATCTGTTTACAAGAATTGTTAGTTTAAATTTTTTAAGAAATGTTGTCTTTTTATTTTCTGTAGGGATGTGAAAGACACTACGGATTTTGAAAAACATCTGCCCCAGTGCCCTCATTCATATTGGATAAATCCGTGTGTACAGAGGGACCAGAGAAGTTCGGGAGGCCCCCAGCCCAAAACTTCCTCTCCGAGAAGACAAACTGCGAATCGCCATCTAGGACAGATCAGTTTGGCAATGGCAATGTCATGTAGTCGCCCCACGAAGCCATCGGCCTACCGCAAAACAAACGAATGCCCAAAATCCGAAGAGTAAGAGTTCCTGACTCTCTCGGTCGGAAGACTGTACTCAGCGCAACGCCCTCCACGTACAAGTGCAAAGGTCTCAAATGAAGTATCGCATTCCTTGCTGCTCTTGGTGCACACCTCGTCGCCCCCTATATCAGCACTGCCACAATACCTTTCTCATCATCAACACTATTATAAGAAAAGTTTATTAATAACTTACTTACTCACAGCGTGCCTGGGACTTATATACTCCGAAATCCTGGCAGGAGGCAAGGGTGGTATTTATACCCAAGCCCAGCAAGGCAAGTTATGCGACACCAAAGGCCTACAGGTCTATAAGCCTTACGTCTTTTCTACTCAAAACCATGGAACGCATTGTGAACACGATGATAAAGAGTAGGACATCCAGCGAACAAACAGCATGCCTATGTTAAGGGATGGTCGATGGAGACTGCCCTGCACGAGTTTGTGTATAAAATAGAAGAATACTTGGATGCCAAAACATAGACCCTGTCGGTATGCATTGGCATCGTGGGGGCGTACAAGACATCTGTCTCCTTGGGAGGAGAGAATGTTCCATTTACTGAAAGCGCAAAATACCGGAGTGTTAAACAAATTAGCAACACTGTTGGAAACATTGTGAGATTTCACAAAATTTAATTGATGTTTAGCAACATTTTCCGTACATTTGAAGTCAGTACCAGGCTTAACGTAAACAAACGAAGGTTGTTCAAATGTCAATTTATTGTGCGACAAGGAGAGTCATTCGTTGTTTCCATCAAAGTACGACAACTCACGTCGACGTGCCTACGAGTAACACGGATAGCATTACTATTATAAGCGCATATACAGAAAGAGGCGCCGGGTAACGGGGATCATGTGCGCCCGCTTTGTGTAGAAAAGCTGCCGAGTTTAAATTAAAATTTGAAGGTGTTAAAATTCGGGTCTATACCTCGTTGATATTATGCCGTTTTAACGATTTCCTTATTTCTGTCAAAAAAAAAAAACCTGCAGTTAAGAATTTGCCTAATAGGCTTGTTTATCTTCGAGTGGGGGCACTCCACAAAGATGTGCTAAGACTATCTCTGCATATTAATGTGCTGGAAATTTTTCGAGTAAAGGAAACTGCAGAATATATAGCTGTGAGCTCTGTAAATATACCTGTTCCATCAGGTAGCCTTGCTTCATTAACAGCCTCGTGGTCTCTACTAGAAATTTGCTTAGCCACAGCGACAGAAGTGCGCGTTCCATCAAAGGGACCATAATTTGCTGGGGAATATTCCGCTATTTGAACCGTCAACAATGTGCCGCAGTTAAATTTTTCTTATCTCGCTCAAACTCAAATCTATTTTTAGCTGTGTTTGGGAACTCAAAAATTTGTGCAAATTTCCACAAATTTTTACTGGAAGTCGTTCGCGTACTTTATTTGCCAGCAGAAGAGAGTGCGAGAGAGAGAGCAAATTTTGACATTTCGAAAATAGAGAACCTGGAAATTTCTACTGGGACTTTTTTTGCCAGCAGAAATTTGCAACTTTGAACAGCTGTTTGGTAAAGGCCAGCTGTTTTATAAAGAGCAGCCGTTACATGAAAATACAAAAGCCAAAACACCAAAATGGATCCAAAAAGGCAGAGGTAAGTAAAAAATAAAAATATTGTTTATTGGTAATTATTAAATTTGTTTTAATTTTATTTACTTTTAATGAAGATTCAAGGCAGTAGCTAGAGTTCAGGTACAAAAAACTCGTCAAATGAAGTTGTAAAAGAAGGTAAGTGCAAAAATTGCGGAATTATTTGGAAAATCTTGAAAATTGAAAAACGAATGATAGATGGTCATAAAGAGGGGGTTTTGAGCATTCCAAAACTATGTGGCCTAATCTAGACTTTAAGAGGTCTACTGCTGTGCTGTCATTGGCTAGAGCAGACGTCTCAGTCGTTGTGTCCGGTCACTGTGACAGGTCACTGTCTAATCGGAAAACAAGCTGACAGACAGAAGGTTGGAACTAACGACTTTTGCAAAAGCTGTGAGAACATCGAAGAAGAAGAGGCTATAGAACACATACTGTGTGTGTGTCCCGCACTAGCAGTCAGAAGGAGGTTCTCATATCTTAGAGAACCTGTCTGTTTTAGCGAATGTGAACATTAGCAATTTATTGGGCTTTTAAAAGCGATCTGGATGGTTCAACAGTAGGATCTAGAAGACATATTCCTTCTTCTGTTCCTGTGGTATCACAATGGACGAAAACGTCTATGTGAGTCAGATGGCTGATTGCCACTTAAACCTAACCTAACTTAACCTATATCAGGTTATAGACTGACTTGAACCTTACTTGACTTTGGAAGCCATAACAGACCACTATGCAAACATTTTTTGCCAAATCGGACAAAAATTGTGGCCTCCTGGGGCTCAAGAAGTCAAATCGGGAGATCGATTTATACGGCAGTTAAATTAGGTTATACACCTATTTGGACCGTACTTGCCATGATTGTTGGAAGTCATAACAGAAAATGAGGTACAAATTTTTAGCCAAATCGGACAAAAATTGCGGCCTCCAGGGGCTTAAGAAGTCAAATCGGGAGTTCGGTTTATAAGGGAGTTATATCTGGTTATTGACCAATTTAGACCGTACTTGGCGTTGGAAGTCATAACAAAACATTATGTGCTATATTTTAGCCAAATCGGACAAAAACTGCGGCTTCCAGGGGCTCAAGAAGTCATATCTGGAGATGAGTGTATATGGGAGCTATATCAGGTTACAGACCGATTTGGACCTTATCTGACGTTGGAAGTCATAACAGAACATTATGTGCAAAATTTTAGCTTTCAGGGGTTCAAGAAGTCAAATCGGGAGATCGGTTTATATGGGAGTTATGTCAGGTTAAAGACTGATTTAGACCGTTCTGGACGCAGTTGTTGGAAGTTATAACAGACCACTATCTGCAAAATTTTAACCAAATCGGAGAAAAATTGCTGCTCCCAGAGGCTCAAGAAGTCAAATCGAGAGATCGGTTTATATGGGAGCAATATCCAAATCTGATCCGATATGGCCCATTTGCAAGCCCCAACGACCTACATCAATTTTAAGTATCTGTGCAAAATTTAAGCGGCTAGCTTTACGTGTTCGACCGCTATCGTGATTTCGACAAACATGACTAAATCGACTCAGAATATATATACTTTATGGCATCTTAGATCAATATTTTGAGGTGTTACAAATGGAATGGCTAGATTAGTATACATATGTTGACAATGTGATGGGAATCAACAGCGAGCATCACTAACAGAAAATTCAGTGCCATCTATTGTGGGATTATTATTTATTTGAATAGCAAGGCCAACCCGAAGAAAGATGTAGAGAGAAAGAGAGAGAGAGAGAGCTATAGAGCAAAGAGTGTTCATAGTTGATCATATGTTTTTCACCACTGTTTTGGCAAGTTGCCAGGGAATTCTTAAGCAGACTTTAGGTTCTCATTTCTTTGAGAACCTGTCTGATTTAGCGGATGTGAACATTCGCAAGTTGTTGGGCATTTTAAAGCGATTTGGATGGTTCAACAGTAGGAACTAGAAGGCATCTTCCTTCTTCTGTTCCTGTGGTATCACAATGGACGAAAACGTCTAAGTGAGTCGGATGGCAGACTGATGTGTACACGACACAATTAATCTATTTATCTGTCTACCAGAACACTCTGGAAGCATCTAATTTAGCCAACGATTGTTGGAACAACACCGAAATATGGTGACAAGCTGTAGGCCATAATTGTGCACTAATAAAATACAAAAAATAAACAATCCCATGGCAGCCAACTGTACGCATTGGATTGACACTCAGTGTATAACACACTGCTTCAACAACAACAACAATTAAAAGAAACATTACAAAAGCAACACTAAACAAGTTTGTTAACCTTCTTTTTTTATTAACCTTTATAACTTTTTTATGTTCTGTTTCTTTTTCCATTTTATGTTCTTTTTTCCAAAAAATAAAAGGGAAATGCTTAGGCAAAATAAAACAGCTGAAGCAAAACAGCTGTTTTCAAAAGTTCGAAATTCCTTCTCCCCAATGTTTCCACTCCCTATTCATTTAGAATAGGAGGATTTTATTCGAGGAAGAAAATAAATTAATTCCCTGAGAGTTTATTCCCAGGGAGTTTTCAGAATTGGGCTGTATATATTGGGTTGCCCAAAAAGTAATTG
The DNA here is from genome assembly GCF_963082655.1 of Stomoxys calcitrans. Taxonomy (NCBI): domain Eukaryota; kingdom Metazoa; phylum Arthropoda; class Insecta; order Diptera; family Muscidae; genus Stomoxys; species Stomoxys calcitrans. The sequence goes on along the minus strand of NC_081553.1, from coordinate 102,061,179 downwards.
CGGATTTTTTAAAAGAAAGTAAATGCATTTTTAATAGAACTTAGAATGAACTTTAATCAAATATACATTTTTTTACACTTTTTTTCTAAAGCTAGCTAAAAGTAACAGCTGATAACTGACAGAAGAAAGAATGAAATTACAGAGTCTCAAGATGTGAAAAAATTTGTCAACGCCGACTATATGAAAAATCCGCAATTACTTTTTGGGCAACCCAATAAAATATGGTTATTGTCGCATTAAATGACTCGGGTACCGTGGTACTTGTGATAAATCAAAAAAAGTACCAACATATAAAAATTAGCATCCCCGCGTCCCCCCTTTTTTTGTAAATGAAACAATTTGTCTATTGAAATCTTGTGTTATAAACACAATCTGTTGCTAATCAACAATGGTTTCTTTTATTTTGTTCTTTTTTTTCCTTTTTCTGATTTTCTTCATTAATGTTTGTTTACAATGTTTTTCTAGAATAGATACAATTTTATTAGTATATATATATATATTCATAAATGTATGTTTCATACTTTTATTTATTTTTTTTGTATATTTTTTTTTTTTTGGAGGGGGGGGGGTTGCGATAGATTTTCGCATGATGAATAAATTATATTAAAAATTAAAAATTACATATATTGTTTATTTTGTGTGTGTGTGTTTTTTTTTGTATAATAAATCCAAACCCATTGTAATAAAAAAAAATATATATATATATATATATATGTATATTGACAATCTCAATAATATACCATAAAATTGTGGAAGAAAAAATATAATTAAGAAGAATAAACAAAACACAAGTGTTTGTATTGAGAAACGTAATATGTTTGTATTTTTATAAAATATTTTAACATACAATTTGCAAAAAAAAGGAATAAAATTTTAATAGAGTTTTATATCAAGTGATGATAATTAAAAAATTCTTCTTAAACACTAGCAATATACATATGATGTTAATTATCCCTTAGAGGGGATTTATATTCTAGTATGTATAGGTATGATAAAGTACTTTAAGTAGTTATACTAATAATAGAAATAAAACTAACAACAACTAAGAAACTATGTTTGTTATGGCTACCGCGACACCAGCATAAATGAGGCCTAGTTGCGAATCTGGTAGATGCGTATTCTTGAGAATATGTTTTTGTTGTGTTTTTTTTTTTTTAATATGGTGAGAATCTGAGATGCACACGTTTAAGGGCACGTTGAAATTTCATTCTCATATGTTCTATACTTTGATATTCCTCCTCAAGTTTTCTGTTCTGCTCTGAGAGCCCAAGTTCCTCCCTTTCCATTTCAATGTCACGCTGTTTGTTCTTCAAACGAGATTTGCGGCTGGCCTCATTATTCTTTGCTCTCTCCAAAACCTTCTTTTGTTCGGTTTCGGACAAATGGGCGATTTGTGATAAATCGGGCATATCACTATGCAATTTGGCGGGGCGTCCACGACCTCGTTTTGTATTGGTGCTGGTCGAGGCGCAGGAGGAGGAGGTAGGCGAGCAGGGTGATGAAGCATTCAAAATGTTGGTAAAGTTGGTTTGATTTGAGTTGGAGTTACAGCTGTATGTTGTGCAGGAGGAAGAAATATCATCGGAGAAATTGCTATGATCGGCTTCAGATTTTATGATTATCGAATTGGATTCACCACCATCCACATTAACATTTTCCAATGATACCTCATCTATTTCAAATTTGATTTCTGCTTTGGCCTCGTTCGAAGGAGAGCTAGACATTAGCTGTTGGAAAAATCTCATCTAAAAAGTAAAAGAAAACAAAAAAATAGAGAATTAGTGAGAAAGTTCTAATAAGTTTGTAAGGTTTGCTAGGTTTGCTGCCTTATAGGTAAAGATTTTATGTCATGGGTCTTAAAAACTGATCCCTTTGCTTAAACAATAACAGATTTAATAACAATAAATTCTTATGCCCACATTCTTATAACTTAAAGTAGGCGTTTTTGACAGATTTCCATTCCTGCTATAAAGCCTTTCTTAAGTTTTGTGTATAGGGATGTTAATTTTTTCGGTAAATTTTTAGAAAAACATAATTATTGGGTTGCCCAAAAAGTAATTGCGGATTATTCATATAGCCGGCGTTGACAAATTATTTCACAGCTTGTGACTCTGTCATTGCATTCTTTCTTCTGTCAGTTATCAACTGTTACTTTTAGCTTGCTTTAGAAAAAAAGTGTAAAAAAGTATATTTGATTAAAGTTCATTCTAAGTTTTATTAAAAATGAATTTGCTTTCTTTTAAAAAATCCGCAATTACTTTTTGGGCAACCCAATAAATAGAATTTTTCATTATTTTATAATTTCGTCATTCGCTTTGTAACTCTTGGATTGATCGTCTCAGACCCCATAAAGTATATATAGTCTGTCAGTCCTTCTGTCTGAAACTTTCGAAAGAATAAAGCTGGTCGCTTGAAATTTTGCACAAATAAATGGACCACATCCATAACCTGATATAGCTGCCATATAATCCGATCTGGGGTTTTGACTTCTTGAGCCTTTAGAGTACGCAAATCCTATCCGATTTCGCTAAAATTTTCCACGAAGTGTTTCGCTGTGACTTGCAATAACTGTGCAAAGTATGGTTCAAATCGGTCCATAACCTTATATTGCTGCCATATAAACCGATCTGGGACCTTGACTTCTTGAGACTCTATAGGGCGTAATTAGTATCTGATTTGACTGAAATTTTGTACAACGGCTTTTCATATGTGTCAAATACGGTCTGAATCGGTCTATAACCCAATACAGCTCCCCTATAAAACGATGTCCCTAATTTACTTTTTTATCGCCTAAAGGGCGAAATCCTTATTCGATTTGGCTGAAATTTTTCACAACTACTTCTACTGTAGTCTACAACATTTATTCCATTATGGTCCGATTAGGACCAAACTTGAAATAGCTCCAATGGCAAAGCAATTCTTTTCTTTTATCATTTTCTTTCCTTTGTTTGGCTAAAAAGAGACATCAGGAAAAGAACTCGACAAATGCGATCCTTGGTGGAGGGTACATAAGATTCGACCCGATCGAACTTTGCACACTTTTACTTTTTTTTTTTAATTAAATTTTTACAGGGTTCTTTTAAGGGTAAAAACTTTTTGTAATAAATATAAAAATATAAATTTGTATTTCTTTTATTATATGTTAATTTATATTGCTTTTAATTATTTTTTTCCAATTTCTTTGTTTTACGGTAAAAACTTAAACATACATAAGAATCTAAGGCTTCCGAGTGAAGGGGCTAGCAATCAAGGTTGCTAGTTGCGTGCCCTTTAACCCAACTTTAATATATAAAATGTTTATATAAACCAAATAGTATTTTTTAAATAAGTTTTTTATTTATTTTGTTGTTGGTTTAACCAGTCTAGACCAATATAATTTTATTTCTTGCTTCTATTTCAAATCAAAAAAAAAAAATTAAAGAGTCTCAGCAATGATCGCGATTTCGACCCTGCCAGGGCCTCATCAGATTGCTATGGCTCCAAAAGATTACATGCTTCCACCTACTCACTAATTAGCGCGACGTGCAATGGTAGAAGCATGCCATTTGAATGAAATGTAAGAGAAATGTTAAATTCTAACTTTTTTAAACTTTTTGGTTTTCACGTTTTTTTTTTTTTTTAGAAAAAAAAATTGTAATTTAATCCTTTTTTATGATATTTGATCTAGGTTTATGATATGATATTTGGTCAAAATCCAACATGGGAATAGGGATAGGTCAAGGATTATTGGGATTAATAACTTGGGTCTCTTAAATTTTATATATTTTTTACCTCATCTAACATATTTACAATTCCTGGAGTATCCATCGTTACGATCTCGACCATCCGTCTGCGACGTTTGGTGTCCAAATGTAGTTTAGAACGTTTCTCCTGCATGCGTTCACTCTTCGAGGGATTAAACAACTTTGGCGACTCACATCCACCATCCATAGGCTGCAAGGTTGAAGTTGAAGTCTCACTGCATGTTGCGGTCTCTTCATGCAAGTTATCATTGCCATCTATAAAATCAACTTGAATCGGAATTGATGGTGCATTGTTATTGTCATTATCATCGCCAACACCACAATTGGAATAGGTGGATGCATGAATTAAATCTGGGGCTACATGGGGCTCAGCTTCCAAAATTTCTTGCGAAAGAGCTGCTGCCAATGTTTGAGGCTTTGCCATTGCCTGTGAACCGCATGGGAACATGACATCAGGCGATTGCGAATGCATGTAGTTGTTGGAATAGCTACACTGTGACAGATCAAAATCCATTAGAGGTATACCAGCATTATCCATATGGTTAATATCCACAGCGTCTTCAATGCTTGAATTAATGCTAGCGAAATCATCAGGAAATAAATTATCATCGTTTAAGTTTTGGCTGGTGGGTGGAAAATCAAAGATGTCACCGCAATTGTAGTCACCAAAGAAATTATCGTTATTAAAATCCATTGCAGTGGAGTTGGTGTTGGGGTTAAGGGTAGCACAGTTGTTGTTATTATTATTAAGAGGGTTGTTGTTGTTGTTGTTGTTAGAGCAACTTTGTTGTTCTGTGTTGCCAAATAATATTTCATCCAGCATCATTTGCAATTGCTGCTTTTGCTTTTCGGTATCCGTATCCGTATCCGTTCCTTCTTCAATATCGTAGGGAATAAGATGATCAAGTAGATTTGTTGTTGTAGATTGATTTAGATGATGTTTATCATCTGCTGACAATTGTCTCTGTAACAATTGCCCAGTTGATGCCTTGTCCTGGTCTTTGCTTTTATTTTCCGTCAACAGTTCAATATCGAATTCAAAATTTTCAAAGGTATCCAAGCAATGATGATTCACTTCAGTGTTACTGCTACTTTCTTTACCACTGTCACTAGTAATTCTGTTATAGCGGTTGTTGTAATTAATAGTGCTATTGTTGTTGTTGTTGGTGGTATTGCTATTGCTGTTATTAATATTTGATGTTGTAACTGAAGTGCTTGAAGTTGTTGCTGACAAAGTCGATATTGCGGCTTGCTGCAAGTACTCTGTTTTTTTTTTTGGGTAAAAACAATCAAAAAGGGGAAAAGAAGAACAAAACCAAGATTAGTAAAGTTTGAAATATTGTAAATTAGTTTAATTTCTTTTATTTTTTGTAAGTAATAAACACGTATGCGTAATAGATTTAGGCACATATGTCATGCCCAAGGGCCAGTGAAGTGGGGAAGTATCGTTTGTACAAGTCCAATAAAGTGCAATGACTGCGTATATATGTTTGGGAACTTAAATGAGTTTAGGTTTTAAACATTTTAATAGGTAAATGGGTAATTGCTAACATTTTATTCTAATTATTTATTGAGGCCAACAACATTCCCTGAACAAGAACAAGAGATAATAATTGGAATTTTTTCAAACCAGACATTTTTGTTAGAGATGGGGAGAATGGAAAAGGAAACTATTCCCATTCTTGCCTATTAAGGTTAGCCAACTCTGGCGCCATTTTGCAGTCCACTGAAGTTGTCATCAACATTGGCAACTTCAAACTTAAATGCTTTGGATTAATTGTTAAAAATTAGCTAATTTTTGTTAATTATCTCATTCATATTTTCAATTCTTTGAGAAAATATACTGTATACTGTTGTCCTATACTATAACTACTAAAATTAATTTTTTTTTTGCTTTTCTAATTTGATTTGTTTTTTGTCAAAATACAGTTTGCTATCCCATTGTGTGCTTCCTCTTAAGGAATTTGAAAAGAAGAAAAAATAAAGCATACTTTAAGGCTGTAAATAAAATGTATACATAAAAAACCAAAACAATGAAAGCCAAGAAATCATTGTGAAATTCATTCGCATCTTAACAATGCAAATTGGAGCTTGATACAATCAAAAATATAAATATATTAAATCAATAAAAAAAGTCATTATTTAAAGAAATTCCAAACAGGAAAATGATATTAAAACTAGGTAAGCCAAAAAATGTAAACTAAACAACTCTCAGATAGGAATTTGGAAAAAGGGGAAAAAGGTAAACGAGCCAGCAGACAATTTAAAAAGAAAAAGTACAAGATAACCTTTATAATTGTTTAAATAAATTCATAAGTAACTTTAAATTATTAGCAAATCCATATTTCTCAAAAAAAAAAAACAATGCAAAAATACCTATTTAGATTTCTTTAAAAGACAACAATAACAACAAAATTCAATGTATAATCTATCAAATAACTATGAGTGCCTATGTCTAAATAAACAAACCACCAAACAATTCATTATATTTGCCCTAGACGGCACGAGAGCTACCATAAACACCGGCGGCTGGCCATCGTATCAAAACGAGAACAGCAGCGAACCGCCACAGCACATGTATGATGATTCATATAAAACCAACAATAGAAAATTTTTCTGTCCACAGAGTAGAGAGAGAGCGCAAGAGCAAAACAGCGCACGCAACTGAGAAAGCTATAGGTAAACAGAGTGTGTTTAAGTGTGGGCCTGTTAAGTTTGCTTCTGTATCTCAAAGATACTAATAAACAATGATGATAGGGAGGGGAAGAGTATTTAACAAAAAAACATGCATGCACAATCATGAATTTTGCTGAATTATTTTGTTCGAACACTAGTAATTATTACCAAAGGAAAATACTTTACACCAATACCTTTACTTTTTTATTGTTAACAGCTAGTATATAGGTAATATGTATGCATGAAATATTTTGAGTTTTGGAAGCTAAATCCGCAAAAAATTTGCAACAAAGTGACTACGTATTTTCTCTTTATTTAACATCGCTGCCAATTGACCAAGTAGATATGGCTTTCTTTATTTTGTTTTCATAAAGATTATTTTTCCCTAAACTGAAAAATAAATTCCATGGAAAAAGGCCTATACATTCAAATCATATTAGAAATAATGCATATATACTATGATCATTTGTCTTGTTATGTTCACGTATATTTTACCTTAATGCCTTTATGCCGGCTGCTGCTACTGTTCTACTGCTGATTGCTCGTATTGCTGCGAACAATTCAACGGTTGACACGCGACTGATACCTTATCAATATGATATGCTTGTATTTAAAAATGAACTACAGAGCACAACAGAGCAGAGTGCTGGATGTATGTGAGCAGAGAGAGAGTACAATATACATCTCGCAAATGCATTTTGTTTGATGGAGCTCAGAGTGAGAGAGTATGGGAGCAAATGAAACTTGTTGATATCGGAGTGAAAGAGACAATAGTAATTGTTGTTTTTTGTTGGATATAGAGAAAGAAATAGACATTGTGTCTAACTCTTTGGCGGCTGGCTCCACTTGCCGTTAAGTTATGTGTTTGTGTGAATGTGGATTTAAAATTTAAATTATCAATTTGTTAGTATTGAGCACACACCTCTCTGGGTGAATTTTAATTTGTTTTTGTTTTTAGATTACATGTTGACAAGACGGCAGATCTCTTGTTTTTGTTTTTTTAATTGGGAGATATGCCTCTTTGATGTGGGGGAACAATTAACCAAGAAACAAGTGTCAAATAAAATCATACATTTCCTTTTTTCCGCAAAACACATATACGCACATTCAAACATTGTGTACCAACACATTTAAAGTATACTAGAACAATGACTGAATGTATTTTGCGTAATTCCAAATGAAAAAGTCGATAATTGTTAGGTATACAAAAGATTATCTTTATAAAAACTCTTGGGGAAAAATTAATACATATGTAATTAGTTCTATTTTAAATTAAATCCAAACATAATTTTTCTTTGGACATCAATGTGAAATATAACAGTATTTATACCATTACATCAATGCCGATCATTTTAGCAAATATGCATGTGTAGTTGTACGCGTATATTAGTTCGTTTGTGTAAATCATTCCTTTAAGAGTGAGACAAATATAAGAGTTAATCGTATCACACAAAAAGAAAAAAAAAGAATAAATTGACTTGTTATTTGGAATACATCAAATTATTGTGAAATTAGCCATTGACGACCTGTTGGCAACATAGAATAGGAACAAATAAAATATTGTACCCTCAAATTTAAAGAAGACAGAAATATTCGATAATAATTATTTTAATACGCAATAAAGAAAAAATATGCCTATTTTTTAGAATTTGGTTATCAATACCCATTATTTTTAGAGATTATTTTATTACCGCGTGTAATGTTTTTTTTTTGCATGTACACGCAAGCTGCTAAAAAAAGTTATAAAATTTTCTTGGAAACGTATAGCGCAGCACCTTAAACGGCTAGCGGCCGCATCACATATCTTAATGAAGCCTTAAAATAGGATTTTTTTGGCAGTTCTATAAGGGAAATCCGTCAAAAAAATCTATATATATATATATATATATAGTTTGGTGAATATCGGTGTAGGAAGTATTGAGAAATTTTACTTGAACAATGATTATTGACTCATATATAATATATACATTTTAAAAATTTTTATTTAGTTAATCCTATACGTGACAGAAGAGGAATTTTCATGAAATCGAGAAACAAAATGTCTTTTTGAAATATTTCTCTAAACTTTGGGGATATGTTTTATGATTCTGGAGTTAGTTTTTATGGTTTGGCGTCATTTGTATATCGATTTATTGCATTAAGAAATAAGTTTTCTCGCCTCCAACTTTCTTTCTTTGCCTCCAACAACTTTCCGAATCTGTAATTAGTTTTTTTTCTTCACGTTTTGATTTCAAGGAATAACTTTTCTGAATATAAGGATTAATTTTCCTCCTATGAAAATACTATGAATTGGTTAGTTACATTAAATTTGGGACATGTTTTTATGTTTGGCGACATGTTGTTATGTTTGGATATATATTTGCGCTCAAGTTCATTAGATATGGAATTTGGTATCTAACATGGTTAAAATATTCTACTCTCTCTTCTTATTTTTGTAAAGCTTTTGTCAACAAACTGACTTTTTTTTATTATATTTTTCAAACAAACAACATTAAAGGAACAAGCTAGTCTACTTAGTTTCATCAAAAGTTTCTTATAAATACGAGTATAACAAGTTATCATATTACAGTTCGGCCAACCTGACAATATGATTGCCCACAATCATGATATAAAAATTGTGTATATTATATAAGTGTGACCAATAACATAAATCTATAACCTAGGTGTCAACCATTTCCGAAGTCGCTTTGCTTCAATTATACCCTTATATGGGATCTGTGTCAGTTGACAATTGTCAACATCTCTCACAACGTAGCGATCATTATCTAATACTTTTTCAATAATGTAGGGACCACGATATTTTTCACAAAATTTCTTATTCTTCCCAACTGTATTGTCAATATTCATAATAACAACATAATCACCCTCATCGTAACGTTTTGCCGGTTCATGATGTTTGGAAAAGTATAATTCGTTGTAGTTCTGAGATCGCTGTATAGAATTCAATGCCTTAACCCTCATATCCCTCAAATTTAGTTTCTCCTCATTACCCATTTTCTCATCTAGATATTCCGACAGCTTATCTACCACCACCCCTCGTTGATTCGTTCCAAAGAGTAACTTCGCTGGGGTTTCCTTTGTAGAACTGTGAACACAGTTATTGATAGCATATTCCACCTGGGACAATTTCAATGACCAATCGGAATGATCTATTGGGTCACTCAATTTGCTCAACATGGACTTAATAATACGATTTACACGCTCAACCTGCCCATTTGCTTGTGGAGAGGCAACCGCCACCTTAACATGATTAATATTATTTTTCAAAATGAATTCAGAAAACTCCAATGACGTAAAACATGATCCTCTGTCCGAGATTAGGCGTCTTGGTCTACTGTAATAACTAAAATACTTTTCGAGAGAACAACAAACCTCCTTAGTGCTCGTCGAATTTACAGGATAAAGTCGAACAAATTTTGTAAAAGAATCAACTACCACTAAAATGTGTTTTCTTTTCGATTTTAATGATGGAAGTGGTCCGAAGTGATCCACGTGTATCGTATCGAATGGCTCCGCCACCTTTGGAATGCTGTACATGTTCTGTTGGTTTATTCTAGCTGGAGCAGCATAAATGATACATTTTATACAATTCTTAATGAAGCTATCTATCTTATTGCGCATGTCTGGGAACCAAAAATTCTCTCGAATCTTATAATAACATTTATCTGTCCCCAGGTGTCCAAGCTTCTCATGTATCATTCTTATCACATTATCTTCCATTTCCTTTGGGACATATAAACAAACGGTTGCACCCACTTTCTTAAATAAGAGACCGTCTATTAGGTCAAAATCACATATCTCTTCCTTTTCCAAACGTTTACATAAGTCCTTAATAACAGGATCTCTAGCTTGGGTCAGTTGAATTTGGACATCGAGTTGATTCGAATCTACAGAGCAAATCATGTTACATCCCACATGAGGGGATATTTCCTTTTCTATACATCTGCTTAACATATCCACATGACCCATAGAAGAACCCTTCCTGTGTTCGATAGAATAGTCATAGTTCTCTAGTTCCAATGCCCAGCGGGATATCCGAGGATTAACTTGTCTCTTGTTCAAGGTCATTGTAAGTGAATTGCAATCTGTGACTATGGTAAAATGTAATCCTTCTAAATACACACGAAACCGGCGCAACGCGTAAATAATTGCGAGTGTTTCCAGTTCGAAGCTATGATATCTCGATTCTGCATTGGTTGTAGCCTTTGAAAAAAATGCTACGGGGTGGAACTTTTTATCATCCTGACGCTGCATCAATATTGCTCCGAATCCATGAGAACTTGCATCACAATGTAACTCCGTATCGCTTTTAGGGTTATAGATAGCTAATACTGGGGCCCGAAGTAAACGAGACTTTAATTCACTAAAGGCCTTTACACATTCTTCAGAGAAAACGAATTTTTTCTCTTTACGAAGCAAATCTAACAATGGCCTTGCAATATTTGAGAATGACGGAACGAATTTCCTAAAGTAGGAAAACAACCCAAGACAAGTTTGTAATTCCCTATGATTCCTTGGCATTGGTATTTGTTTCACAGCCCGCAAGTGATTTTCTGTCGGCCGTATACCTTTTGGGCTGATTAAGTATCCTAAATACTCTAAACTCTGATAACCAAATTTACATTTAGTTAACTTGATACGTAACCCGTACTCAAAAGCACGTCCAAGTACAACCGCCAATGTCTGAACATGAGAATCGAAATCAGAGGATGCAATCAATATGTCATCCATATATATAACCACTCTATGGTCCTCTATTAAGTCGCGAAATATACCATTTATAAAGCGTTGAAAGTTTGCTGGAGCATTCTTTAAACCAAATGGCATCTTCAAATACTCGTACTGTCCAAATGGGGTTACAAATGAAGTGTATGGAATTGAATCATTATGCATTTCTATGTTGAAAAATCCATCCTTCAAATCCATGAGGCTAAACCATTTTTTGCCTGATATGCTCTCAATACAGTCCTCGATGAGGGGTAAAGGAAAGTTATCCCTAATAGTCTTTTTGTTTAACGCTCGATAATCGACACACATCCGCGTTTCCCCTGTCTTTTTCTTTACCAACACAATTGCTGACGTGTATGGAGAATTGCTGTAACGTATTATTTTCCTTTCTAACAAATCACTAACAATCTTCTGCGTTTCCTCACGATCACGAACCGACAATCTACGGGGAGAGCAGTGTATTGGAATATCATCAGATAATTTAATCTGCATCCTATAATCAGATGACTTTTTATCAATTCCCTTTGGAGTTATATAACGATTATGAATAAGATCTTCTAAAGTCTTCTTCTGGAATGAATTTAACAAAGGATTTAGATCAATATCGTCCGTACGTATCACTTGGGAATTCACAGGACTATCATAAGAATTGCTTATCGTAGATGGTGTAGACACCGAGGTTATATTATTATTGTCATTTATTTTTCTTGTGGATTCAAATACTTCTATATCATTCGTAGTTTCCTTGACTTGAAGTAATTTTACATTAAATGCATGCATAAAGTTCCGTCCAAGAATCATTGGAACATGAATGCTCTCGTTCGGAACAACAAGTAATTCTATTTGTTTAGACGATTTTTTTAATTTTATTAAACAAGAAATATTTCCATATATTTTCAAAGGGGAATTGCCAACTCCAACATACGAAGTTGGTATTAAATTCTTCGAACGTATCACACCAGTCGGTAATAAAGACATCTTAACCAAACTAATTGGGCTACCGGAATCGATCAAGCACGAAATATTCACAGAATTAGTATATTTGGATCCACAAGAATATTTAAAGGCCACACTTACCATTTGTGTTGTGTCTACAATATCATTACTACAAAATATGGGAGCAGTAACATTCATCCTTTTAGGACAATCCTTGTAAAAATGTCCCATTTGGAAACAATGGAAACAAGATCCCGGTGGACGTCGAGGCTTATTGCAGGTGTTCTTCATATGTCCAAATTGAGAGCAATTGAAACATCGTATGCCTTTAGTATTGTCACGGCCTTCTTTATGAGTACTGACTGTTTTTGACCTTCGTTTCTCGTATCTATCTATTCCATGCATCAATTCTTGTAATGAGTTTGATCCGTATAGAATGGATATGTTGTTGGTTTTATCTTCCATTCCGTCTATTATAATGTCAACCAGTTCTTGCTCGTTGATTTCGCCTTCTGCTGCAATAGTTTGCATTGCTACTATATAGGCAATACACGGCTCTGTTGGCTTCAACTTGCGCAAACGCAATTTTTGATAAACTTCTTCTTGCGTTACCGTTCTCTTGAAAATGTCTAAGAGCGATCTCTTCAACTCCTTATATTCTTTGTAATTTGAATTTTCCATGAACTCTCGCGCAGTTCCAACCAGCAAATATCTTAAGCACATATATTTTTCTTGGTCAGTCATATTTATATTGTAGTTTTCAAAAGAGTTTATCCATTTTTCAATATTTCGTCCATCATTCCCAGAAAATTTCGGAACCATCATAGAGAGCTCGTCATAATTGATATTTGTAGAAACCTTTTTTCCACCGTTTTCTAAAGATTCAATTTGGTTTCGAAGAGCCAACATTTCTTGCTTCAATCTCAAAACTCTAATTTCACTCTCTAGTTCATCAGCTTCACAGGATAAAACGCTTGAACGAATGAAAGGGTCTGTTACCTGTGATGGAACAGAAGGTCTAGAAAATTGTCCTCGAAGTAAGTTTGCAGGAACGGAAACTGAGGAATAATTGACGGAGGGTACGGAAGAAACAACACAAGAAGATACGGAAGGAGGTACGGAAGTTTGTGTTTGCGGAAGAACATCACAGGACACGCCAATTGCTCTATTGTTTAAAGCGACACCCAATGTATTTGTATTCATTAAATCGGAAATAACTGATGAAGTCCGGGCGGCAGAAACAGAAGCAGCAGTCCCTGAAGTACCAGGAAATTGTCTTTGAACTGTATTTACAGGAACGGAAGCAGAAGAATTATAGACGGAAGGTACGGAAGAAATTACGGAAGGAGGCACTGAAGTCTGTGTTTGCCGAAGATTTGCACAGGATACGCCAATTTCGCTGTTATTAAAAGCGACACTCAATGTATTTCTAGATATTAAATCGGTTGAAGTCCGTGCGGCAGAAAAACAAGCGGCAGTTCCAAGAACCAATTCAGTTTGATTTGTGGACTCACCATTACATTGAAATGACTGAAGCAAATTTTCAGGATCGGCAGTTGCGGAATTAATAACGGGAGTTTCATTCAAAGTATTGGATGACATTGTAGTGACAGTTACAGATGAATTCCCAGCAGAATCAGACGAAACCACATTTCCAGAAGGCAATTCAGTCTGCTTTGATGGACCACCGTTAACTTGCAAAGAATCATATAATGTTCTCAATTGTGCAATTGACGCTGTTTCTGGAAATTCCACATTTGAAGCTTTCAAAGCTGAAAGAATTCTTTCTCGAGTAGGGCGTGAATCCATATTTAAAAAAAATTTTTTTTTTTGAGTCTTCTTTTTTTATTTATTTTTTTTTTTTTTTGGGAACCCCACACCTGAATTGTAAAGCTTTTGTCAACAAACTGACTTTTTTTTATTATATTTTTCAAACAAACAACATTAAAGGAACAAGCTAGTCTACTTAGTTTCATCAAAAGTTTCTTATAAATACGAGTATAACAAGTTATCATATTACATTTTTAAATATGTTTGTATTTGTAGCAACAAAAGAAAACACACACATATACATACATTAACTTTATGTTGAGTACGCAATTTAAAAAATTCATACAACTTGCCCTTGCCAACAACATGTTTAAAACTGCATATGAAGAGATAATAAAAACAAAACTGACCCACATAACGCTATCAAGAGAGGCAACTACTTTCATTTTAGGCGGACAAACAAATGTATCTCAACATTGACTTTGCCAAAGAGAGAGAGACAGAGGGAGAGAGCAAAAAACAAATGAGTAAAATTAAAAAAAAAAATAGATATGTTGGAGGCAAAGCACATGTGAGAGTATAACGTTTTTGATTATCATCTTAAACAGGCCCCCATATTTATTGCATTGTGTATTGAAAAGTCACGAGACTCTACAAACAGCCGGCTTTTCAATCTAAAATGTCTCTCTTTACAGGTGTTTCTAAACAATTTAGCTTTGCATTTTCAAAACAAACCGACAGAACTTGACATTGAGGAATATGCCATATGTTGCTGTCATCAACGAAATAAAGAGAGATTCATTGTCTACTACAAAAATGCAATAAAAAGGAAAATTAATATAACCATACACGCACCCCCAAAGAAAGTTGGAAACTTTTTTTAACAAATCTAAGTTTTCTATATAACGAATAATAAATGCAAGTGCCCATAAATGGTAAAAATATTTGTTTTATTTATTAAAGAATGGTACTATATTCGCTTTTGATGAAATTTTTCATGATTCCTTTTTTTAGATTTCGCAGCAAAAAAACTTGCTGATTTTATTCAGTACTACATTCACTCTATTCATAAAAGTATCATGTTATCAAGGAAATATTGAAGTGTTTCAAAAAAGTAACATGTGTTTTCTCCTATGATAAAAGAATACACTAGCAGAGATGGTCCGTAAGACGATTTTTTAGGTTTCCGACTGTCAAAAAGTTGTAAAAGTCGAAAATGTCGTATACTTGTATAAAACGTAGAAAAAGTCGCAAACGTCATAAACCTTAATAACTCAGTGTAAAAGTTTGATTTTTAACAAATATTATTGTCACTTATTTGTTGTATATAGAAGAGTTTATATGTAAAAAAATTTCGCAATAAAAGAAATATAAAGTTTTTTTTTAATTTTTGCATTTACATTTTTCACACAATAAATTGGAAATATACGCAAATTTCAAGTCAATTTATAAAGTAACGTTTAAGGATTTTTTTGTGAAGCAAAAAATCAATAAATTATTAGTTTTCATCAATTATATTTAGAAATTGCAATTATTTTGTATCCTTTTGCAAAATTATTTGCTTCTCCCGTTTTAATTTGCTTTTTGAAAGCTGTTGTAAACGACATATGTTAAAAATGCATGACATCTGAGGAAGTGTCAAGTGAAATGGTACATGGAGTGTTAATACTTATGCCAAAATTTTTAGTTAATCAGATCAAAAATTCGACATATTTTCGTTCGAATTTTTTTTTCTGTCAGAAACCTAGTTTTTTGGCTAGGTTTACGACGTTTTCGACGTATGTAATATACGTCGGAAATGTATGTCATATACGTCACTGTTTCTGACAGGCCATCTCTGTACACTAGCAGCCTAGAAATGTGAAAAGATGCAACTGATTTTTTTTTTGGCACGTATATAGATATAAAGGCTAACAAACACGTTCAAACATGTATGCTTTGGAGGGAATTTAAATCTTCAGCAAGTTTAGAATTAAAAAAAAAAAATCCTATTTATTTTATTGGAACACATACTAATCCATTAATTTAGGAAACGACAAGCTTGCAATAGTATGCCCAACATTGCTTTTACACTTCTTTAACATTAGCATATCCAAATAATTTGTCATAGCTTCACTTTTTTTTACACAAATATTTCACAACTAAAATGAGTTTACTGTCACAAAATTACTTTATTAAAATCACTACACTACTAGTAGCCCAAATTTATTGCAATCATTTTGTCGGAATATTGACTTACTCATCAAAAAATTCATGCAAAGCAGGACTAAAAAAATTGTTTAATTTGATTTAATAATATCACTAGCGATTCTTTTCAAAATCAAAAACCAAAATCTTTTCAGTATTTGGTTTTTTGTCACTATGTGCGTAAATTTAAAAAAATCATTTTATCAAAAAAAAAAAAAAAACTTGCAAAAGAGACGTACTAAAAAAAATGTATTTAATAATTTCACTATAAATTGTTTTCTAAATCTTGTTTCAATATATAAATTTACTGTCACTGTGTGTGCAAGTTTAATCACTGCAAAAATCAAAACTCTCTATTCAGCTGCTAAAAAGCTACTGTTGTATAGACGGCTTTATTCTAACGAAACAACAACATGTCAATGCAAGAGTCCATACCAAAATTCTATTTTCACTTTAATCACTGATTAATTG
Source organism: Stomoxys calcitrans (assembly GCF_963082655.1). NCBI lineage: Eukaryota > Metazoa > Arthropoda > Insecta > Diptera > Muscidae > Stomoxys > Stomoxys calcitrans. The sequence goes on along the minus strand of NC_081553.1, from coordinate 102,044,668 downwards.
AACTTCTCCGCTTAGCTGTTAAAAAACAACTGTGGAATGTCTAGAGTGCCGGCCAATTATGAAATCTCAACACATCGATGTAATAATCTGCCCAAAGAGAAAGGGGGAGAGTGGGAGAGAATGAAGATCTTATATCCGAGTCATAGAACGAATGACCGCGAAATTGCAAGGGCAGCACGAAAGCAACTGTCTTTGTTTCGCAATAGGCTGTGCTGTTGTTGTTGTTGTCAATCACCCGATTTCTTTTATGCGCTAAACTAACACACTTAATATTTATTGAAATTATTTCAAAGAATAGATCTTGTGTTTCTTTTTTATGATATTGATGATGTCATATTATTACTTTGTGTCACGTTTATACATGTTTGTGTGTATGTCCACATAATGTCTGCGATTTGATGATTAGGGTGAAGTTTCGTACAAGTGTCAAATACGAAACACACGTGCATTTTAAAGCACACACACCCACGACGAATACACACATATATGCACATAAATATGCGGTAGACATTCATGCGAAATGGGTTGACTTTTCAAAGCTGTTTTCTTTTAATTACCATACAGTTTTTGCAAATTTTTAATCTTGGCATTTTAGAATACTGAATAAAATTAATTATTGTATGTAAAAATATTAAACAAAAAGTTGAAAACATAACATAATTTTTAATTTCAAAAGAGTCTACGGAATTAACAAAACTTTTTCGTATGTATATCTATGGTAACTTTTCATTCTATTGAAATCAAACTGGACACTACATTTGAGGCCATGAATATGGGAGTCTGTTCTATCACTGAAACAATTTGTTGACCGATTGTCTCTAGAGGACATCTCAATGAACTATAACACGATATATATGTACATATGTCGTATGTATTTGGATCATCAGCATGCAACGTGACATAGCATGAGCCGCCATTTTAAATATCTCAAGAAAATTGCGCATAATTTTCACTATCTTTATTGCAAAATATGCAATGAGGAGGAAATTGAATATTACCACAGGCACATAGATATACACTTTTGAGCACTAAAATGACCAAACTAGTCACACCAGTTGTGATTGCGACATTTTCTTAGATAACGCCTCCAACCAGTCTAGGTGCGAACTTCCAATTATTTATCTAAGCTTTTATTTACTTCATTTCACAGAACCAAAAATTATGTTTTCTCATAAAATTTCTATTAATTCAATTTGTTTTTATTAGTTTCAAAATTCGATTTGGTTTTATTCATAGAAATATTTAAAGCGACACCAATTGCTGTTGGCTCTGGCTTTTATCCAATTATTTTTAATATTTATTTATCCTGTCGGCATATTTGCAAATTTTACTTCAAAACTTTTCCCCTACATTACTCTGCTCACCCTAATCCCTGCCCTAATCGAACCTTTTCGATCGACTGTTGAAAAGTCACTTTCAACCCATCGCATTAAAACGATTTTTTTTTCCTATGTTTTAAAATATGAGCATCAGTAATTTTCTTTAACAATTAATATTTTCTTTACCGACTTTAGGAACAAGTCATGCCGAACATTGGAAAATTATGCCGAAGATTTTTGAAAAAATTCAACATTTCACAAATTTAATAAAAGAAATTTCAATTTTGGTTAATACATCTAAAACAAAAAAAAAACGGATTTTGAAAAAGATTTTTACCGGGAAGAAAAATTTCGCATTTTAAAAACCTAAATTTCGATGGAATTGAACATTTTTACCGGGTAGAAGGATGGATTGAAAAAGGCAAAATCCTTAAACTGCCGACAACTGATACACTTACCCTATATTTTGTTTTCCCCCCACCATAGGATGGGGGTATACCAATTTCATCATTCTGTTTGTAACTCCTCGAAATATTCGCCTAAGACCCCATAAAGTATATATATTCTTGATCGTCATGACATTTTAAGTCGATCTAGCCATGTCCGTCCGTCTGTCTGTCGAAAGCACGCGTACTTTCGTTGAAGTAAAGCTAGCCGCTTGAAATTTTGCACAAATACTTCTTATTAGTGTAGGTCGGTTGGGATTGTAAATGGACTTTATCGATCCATGTTTTAATATAGCTTCCAAATAAACCGATCTTGGATCTTGACTTCTTGAAATTTTGCATAAGGTGTTTTATTATGACTTCCAACAACTGTGCTAAGTATGGCTCAAATCTGTACAAAACCTAATATAGCTGCCATATTAAATCTGTACAAAACCTAATATAGCTCAAATCTCAACAAATCTGTACAAAACCTAATATAGCTGCCATATTAACAGATCTGGGATCTTGACTTCTTGAGCCTCTAGAGGGCGCAATTCTCATCCGAGAAATTTTGTACCACGGCTTCTCCCATGACCTTCAATACACGTGTCCAATATGGTCTGAATCGATCTATAGCTTGATACGGCTCCCATATAAACCAATCTCCCGATTTTGCTTCTTGAGCCCCAATAAGGCGCATTTCTTATCCGAATTGACTGAAATATTACACACTGACTTCTACAATGCTAAGCATTCAATTCATTTATGGTCCGAATCGGACTACAACTTGTTTTTATTTCATTTTTATTTATTTTTATTGTTTTATTATTTATTTTTTTATAACATACTTTCTTCTCATTTTTTATGAAAAACGGAAGTGAAAAAAAGCCTTAATTTTCTTAAATAATTTTTAAGTTCATTTAATTTAATCTGTTTTGCCATATTAAAATTTTCTATCACTGTCTGTATTTGCACATTTTCCAAAATATAAATTTCCTAACAAAAATTATCAAGTTTACCAATTATCCCAATTAATTAATCACTGCACTAATTGAAACTCACCGGCCAACGAACGAAGTACGACTGTCAAAATGAATCGACAAGGCTTAGTAGCATGCAACAACAAGAAGGGGGTTGGGCTAGAATGCAGTGAAGTTATTTGCAAATAAAAACAAAGAACAAGAGAGGGGAGATCAAAGATCTTGTTAACTGTATGGTTTAAAATATTTGGAGAGCAATAGAAGAATATTAAGAGTGTGAGGAAGAGCAACACTGGTAGGCAGCTACTTCTAAATGACACCACAGTGTTGTGACAGTGTTTGTTGTTGTTGTAAAATGTAAGTAGTAGTGCGGTGTTTCTTTTTGTGTTGTGATGATCTCATTTAAATTTCTCAAAATATAGTTGGTATGTATACAAACCGTATGTATGTATGTGTTTATGCTTTTTTTGTCACCTGATGATTAGGGCAAAGAGTTCATTTTAGTACACACACACACACATGCACACTTTAAAAATACATATAACAAAATGATAAGGATTTTATGTTATTCTATTTGAAAACTAACCAAGCATTGATAGCGCAAGGTTAAACGGGATAGATATTGCTATCATGCGATTTTTTACAACGTTACATATTATTTTAAAGCGCATGCAGATTTGTTTTACCAGAACAACTGTTCGTCTGCTGCTTGCTTTGTCTTCGTTTTGCCTACAACGCTAGTTCAGGGGAGCTGAAGTGGGAAGAAATTATCTTTTGACAAATTTCCATTACATATGTATGTATATATTGATTGAAAGCGTATACAGAGATAAGAAAGCAAGAGACAAAAAACAAACCGACAACATTTAATTTTATTGTTGAAGGCTTTGTTGGGAAGGAATAATTATTAAATTGAGACAACTTGTGGCTAACATGTTCTCTCACATTTTAATGGTGGGTAGTAACAACAATATACCCAAGTTGTGAGTTCGTCCCCTTTTTCTTATCTAAATTTTAAACAAGTAAAAAGGCATTAAGTTCGGCCGGGCCGAACTTTGGATATCCACCACCTCGGGTATATACATATGTAAAGACCCTTTCCTCAAATTTGGCACGGACATTCAGTGGTCTAATAAATATAAGTTACTGTTTAATTTTGTAGAACAAAATTTTGGTCTATATGGAAGCTATATCTAAATATATTCCGATCAGAACCATATTAAAATCGGATGTTGGGAGGCCACAAAATACTCACTGTTTTAAATTTCAGCGAAATCAGGTACTAAATAAAGCTTTTATGGGCTTCAGTCCCCTTATCGGCAGATCGGTCTATATGACAGCTATATCTTAATACAGTCCTATCTTAACCATATTTGGGTTCTATGTTGGGAGACATAAAAGTAATCACTGTTTCAAATTTCAGGGAAATCGGATAAAAAAATAAAGATTTTGTGGATTTTATCGGGAGATGAGTCTATATGACAGCTATATCTAAATATAGTTCGATGTAATCCATATTTAGGTCAGATGTCGGTAGACTTAGAATGTCTTAGAATAACCCGCTGCTTCAAATTTCAGCGAAATCGGGTAATAAATAAAGCTTTTACGGGCTTCAGACCCTTTATCTAGTGATCAGTCTATATGGCAGCTATATCTAAATATAGTCCGATCTGAACCATTTTTAAGTCAGATGTCGAGAGGTCTTAAACTACTCATTGTTTTAAATTTCAGCGAAATCGGATTAAAAATAAACCATTTATGGGCATTAGACCCTTTGTCGGCAGATCGGTCTTTATAGCCGCTATATCAAAATATGGCCCGATTTGGCCCGTTCAGGAACTTAACCAACGTGCATCAAAAAGACGTATCTGTGCCAAATTTCAGCTCAATATCTCAATTTTTGAAGGCTGTAGAGTGATTACAACAGACGGACGGACAGACACACGGACATGGTTAAATCGTCTTAGAATTTTACGACGATCCGAAATATATATACTTTGTTGGATCGGAAATTGATATTTCGATGTGTTGAAAACGGAATAACTAAATAACTATAAAAATGCCATATCTTGGAAGCGTTTGAATAGTTTTTTTTCGATTTTTGTTCGCCCTTTCATGACACCCAAGCCCTAATGCAATTCTTGAATACCGACTCGACGCAATCAAAACGGGCAACACGGAATTCATGATGGACACCCTTTTTCCGCAGGTCATGACGGGAGGAACAGAGACAGTCTAGTCTAATCTAGTGAAGAGATTATGTAAAAGGCATAAAAACTTTTCGCCATTTGAGGTCCTGATCGAATGTTTCAGGCATCACTACGGCATTAGGCGGGCTAGCTAGCGCCCCATCCGGCCGCCATATTCTAGGAAGAATTCCTTCTGTGATAAAATTTACTCATTAGCCATGTGCATTAACATTGAAAGGGTCGTTTACAATGTCAGGACCACCACACTTAGATACTATCGTAGGCGTACCAGGCTCTCAGGGACTGAACAAGCCACATACGTAGGTAAGATATGGCTCTTTTGGGTTAGAAATGGACGCCAGGATATCGCAGAAGAATCCGCGAGGGATTATTTATTTCAACGCTCCTTTGGGTGATTACCACGACCAGGCATAAAAGACTGTCTTTAATAAAGACACTGTTACAATACTTCTGAGGGGAAGGAATCCAAATGGTCTTTATAGGAAGGCCGAGAGAGTCTTGGGAATGAGACATAACAGAAGGATCTCAACGTGAGAAAACAGAGACCTGAAGATATCTCAATTCCATAATCCACGCTTACTAGATAGAACGATCTAAATATCAGATACATTTAAATACCTGGAGACGAACTTGGAGAAGAAAACCCATGGGCTAGAATTGTGTATTGAATCCTATGATAGTCCACTGGCTCTGCGGAATTTTGATCTGGTCAATTGTAACCTACGAAGCAAAGGCCGGCGCCAAATCATTACTTTTTGATTTCAAGACATACTAACAATCAGAGCAATTTCAAGAATTGAACTCTTCGTTCAAAAATACAACATTGTATGAGACGATTGAGAACTGAGTAAAACTGATAAACAAGACATCAAGATGAGTGAATGCATAAAATGAGTCCTTCAGCAAAAAGAAAGATTGATTCGGATTTCAGTGAATGTACGTTGTACATTGCAAGTATTCGGGTACGAAATTCGTACCAAGGCATCGTGGTTGATTTGACAAAAGCATGAGTAAACACACACGCGTCTAGTATATGAGAAAACACACAGTTTGGAAACGATTTGTGTGATCAGTTCAAATTTTGAAAATGACAGCCAGACGGTTTCCTATAAGGGATAGAAAAGTCAGTACTTAAGTACTTCTTTCAATACTTTTTCCACTTGAAGAGTGCCGTAGTACCGCGCGACCGATTTAGCACTACAAATTTTTCAAACAATTCGAATGTTTTTGAGCCTTGTTGATTACTTTATGCAACAAGCCACTATAAAATAGGGATATTCACTTGTTTGTCGCTCGAATCTTATCTGTCCGATCATTTGACTAATTGAGCCTCTAGAAAGTTTAAGGAGCATAGCGGGGGCCCTGACACTTGTCTCTCAGTTTCTATATGATATTCGTGATTTCCTTTCGAAATTTAGATATCATGTAGTACCGATCGGTCTTTATGTTTTTCCTTTTTGAGGTTTTGGGGTCAGGCGTTCGAAATTTGTGTTTTTGGACTTCTATCAATGTAATGCAAATTTGCCAATGAACATTTTATTAAGGCAGAAGGGGAAACTTCCCACATATCAATGAGTGCGATGCAAGTTTAAGTTCGATGATAAGGGATGTCCTTTTTATTGCCAAGTCCAAATGGCGTGCCGCACATCTCTTTGGAGAGAAGTTTTTACCGCTGAAGTAATCTCGGTTATATCGCAAAAGATGGGGATGCTTTATGTTCCGTTAGACCTTTATATAAAGGGCCCAAAAATGTTTGTCCTGAGAACTCTTTTAGTACAATTTCAAAATTAATAATCTCCATATATAGCGAATAATTTCTCATAACTAACTGTAGCGGCTATGAATTCGAGATAAAAATACTCCCAAGTACTGAATAATGGCCGTTTTTCAAGATTATCTACTCAAAAGGAACTTGTTCGTTTTACTCTATCTTCAGTGTCTCGCTCTTCAACAGTCTTGAAATACAACATCATGTGGGTTCAGTGATCACGAGTTCATCAAAAACAGTCACCAATGAATGGTTTTGTGCAGGGTTTGGTACGCATCAATGGTATTTTGGTCTGAATGGAAATTAAGACAACTTTGGGGGGTGGTAAGGTTGAACAGAGGGAGTGAATACAAGTCCGCCCCATGGAACTATGAATATACACCTAAACCAGTGATCGGCGTCGTGACCGTGGGTAAATGGGATGAGCGAATGTCTGACTTGAAAATGTATACCAGGCGGAGCACAAATGGCAACTGGTAGCTGTTGCTATATGTATGGCCCGAGGCTGGGGGGCGAGAACGGAAGTTTCAGAGCCCAAACTCTTCTATTGCCTGCCTAACTATAATATTATACTTATAACACAGAGCCCTAAGATTTTCAACATGCATGCACCATGTTGGTAAGTAAATTGTCCATATGACATCTGAATCCTCAATGTAATCATCCCAACAAAACAAACTAATCACCCACCTCCATAGTAAGGTGGTGTAAAAACGCATTCCTCTTTGCATTAGTCACATTATAACACCTTACATACGTACCTTACATATGTATGTTGATCAAAACGATCGTACAAAGAATATGTATGTTGATCAAAACGATCGTACAAAGAATACCAGCTCAGAGCAACAGCAGCAGCTGACGTGACATATGAGCCACCATTTTGAAAATCGCAAGAAAATGGCGCCCATTTAAAAAAATTTCTTTACCACATTCGTTTAAACTTTTCCTTATTAAACAAATCAAACAATCAACGCCAACGTGACTGCATTCTCCAAAAAAAATCAAAAACAGAAAACTTAACCTTGTAAATGAGGAATTAAAAACAAGACAAATCTAAGTAGGCATGTATAGGAAATTTGGATATGCCTATGATTGGTTTATTTAAACAAAGAAACTAGTTTTGATTGGCCAGCTACAACACCAGATATAAAAAAGAGGAAGCCGCTACTAATACATACATACAAATGTATATGGAAAAGGGAAAAGAAGAAAAACCATGGCACACACACAAAAGGTGAGCGCTTGGCAAACATTGATACGGGAATTCCCCTACATTCTTAAATGTATCTAAACATTGAAGTAGCGCTACAATAACCATATACCAAATAACTTTCAGATACTGAGAGAACATATGTTATGGCAACAAAAAGCTGAGAGCAAAATCCCAATAAAATAAATAAATAAAAAACTCAAAGAGAGAGAGAGAGGGAGAAAGAGAGAGTAAAATGCAACCAACAAAATTATTTGCAAAGGCAATGAAGAGAAATGAGCGAGTACACATGTTGAGAGAAAATGCATGGTTTTTTGCTTTTATATTTGCTTCGGTGGGTGCTTGTGTCTGAGTGTGTGTGTGTGCGTCCGTGTGAATTGAATTTCACAATTTAAGTGTGATGTAGCGACATTGCGTTTTTTGTAGCTTGGAATTCAGTGAACTTGCCAACAAAAGTTTGAGCAAATACAAATACAACAAATGGCAGTGAATATAACAAGTAGATAATTATTTAATATCTGTCAAATGCGAAAACAAAATATTTCTTATAGTTTTACTAATTATTGGATGATTAGATTGATTAGCTTTAAAATCGAAATAAAATTGTCTTTGCTAGCAATCAATTCCTGACATATCGAATATGTAATAGGACTTCATTATGGGTCTGTGTTTTTTTAGCCTCCACCATAGGATGGGGTATACTAATTTCGTCATTTCCTTTGTAACTCATTGAACTATTGATCTGGAGACCCAACATTATCATTGACCAAGTACTGCCAAAAATTGTATGTCGGCTGATCGCTTGGCTTATTCTTATTCCGTTAATCCTGGCTAATACTGAGGGTAAGTAAGGAAAAGATCAATATGACTTTTGGTGTCGTTAGGAAACATAGGCGATGACACATCTGAGACGTCGAATTATTTCCTTTCCCGTATCTCCTTACCGGATACGAAGCCATTCTTCAACCAACTCAGGTGAATAGAATGGAAAGAGATAAGCTTTTATGTAAGGAGCACAGATTAGAGCTGGCAAACAAACTATCGATAATCGCAACAAGCGATATTTTCGATATTTCTAATAATAAATATCGACAGTGTCGATGCTATCGTTAATTTCCCACCATCTATAGTTCAAACAAAAATGAGCAGTAACAAGTAAAAAGGCGTTAAGTTCGGCCGGGCCGAACTTTGGATACCCACCACCTCGGGTATATATGTAAACCACCTTTCATCAAAATTCGGTGAAAATTTCATACCTTATACTCATATACCTCATACCGATCTGAACTATATACGACACGCATGTCGAAAAACCGAACATAAGTCACTGTGTCAAATTTCAGTGAAATTGGATTATAAATGCGCCTTTTATGGGGCCAAGATTTTAAATCGAGATATCGGTCTACATGGCAGTTATATCCAAATCTGGACCGATTTGGGCCAAGTTCATAAACATGTCGAAGAGCCTAACACAAAGCACTGTCCCAAATTTCGGCGAAATCGGACAATAAATGCCTCTTTTATGGGCCCTAAACCTTAAATGCAGAGATCGGTCTATATGACAGCTATATTAAAATCTGGACCGATCTGGGCAAAATTTAAGAAGGACGTCGAAGAGCCTAACCAAACTCACTGTCTCAAATTTCAGCGACATCGGACAATAAATGCGTCTTTTATGGCCCCAAAACCTAAAACCTAGATATCGGTCTATATGGCAGCTATATCCAAATCTGGACCGATCTGTGCGATATAGCAGAAGTATGTCAAGGGGCTTAACTTAACTCACTGTTCCAAATTTCGGGGACATCGGGCAATAAATGAGCATTTTATAGGCCCAAAACCATAAATCAAGAAATCGGTCTATATGGCAGCTATATCCAAATTTGAACCGATCTGGACCAAATTGAAGAAATATGTCAAAGGGCCTAACACATCTCACTGTCCCAAATTTCAGCAAAATCGGATAATGATTGTGGCTATTATGGGCCTTACACCATAAATCGGAGGATCGATCTATCGGCAGCTATATCCAAATCTGGACCGATCTGAGCCAAATTAACGAAGGATGTCGGTGGGCCTTACACAATTCACTGCCCCGAATTTCATCAAAATCGGATAATAAATGTGGCTTTTGTGGGCCTAAGACCCTAAACCGGAGGACCGGTCTATATGGCAGCTATATCCAAATCTGGACCGATCTGAGCCAAATTAACAAAGAATGTCGAAGGGCCTAACACAACTCACTGCCCCGAATTTCATCAAAATCGGATAATAAATGTGGCTTTTGTGGGCCTAAGACCCTAAACCGGAGGATCGGTCTATATGGGGGCTATATCAAGATATAGTCCGATATAGCCCATCTTCGAACTTAACCTGCTTATGGACAAAAAAAGGATCTGTGCAAAATTTCAGCTCAATATCTCTATTTTTAAAGACTGTAGCGTGATTTCAACAGACAGACGGACAGACGGACGGACATGGCTAGATCGTCTTAGATTTTTACGCTGATCAAGAATATATATACTTTATAGGGTCGGAAATGGATATTTCGATGTGTTGCAAACGGAATGACAAAATGAATATACCCCCATCCGTCGGTGGTGGGTATAAAAATCAGAAAATCGATTTATATAGAAGCAAATTCAATGTACAGATCGAACAAAGCCAAATTTATAAAGTCAGTTAGAAGTCATGAGAGAAATCATTGTACATAATTTTAGCCCAATCGGATGAAAATTGTGCCCTCCATAGGCGCATTTTACGTTATAAGAAAAATTCAATGTCGGATCGCTTATTTTTGTTAAATTATAATATCGTCAGGAAAAATAAAGGGTGATTTTTCTGAGGTTAGGATTTTCATGCATTAGTATTTGACAGATCACGTGGAATTTCAGACATGGTGTCAAAGAGAAAGATGCTCAGTATGCTTTGACATTTCATCATGAATAGACTTACTAACGAGCAACGCTTGCAAATCATTGAATTTTATTACCAAAATCAGTGTTCGGTTCGAAATGTGTTCATTCACCGTAACGTTGCGTCCAACAGCATCTTTGAAAAAATACGGTCCAATGATTCCACCAGCGTACAAACCACACCAAACAGTGCATTTTTCGGGATGCATGGGCAGTTCTTGAACGGCTTCTGGTTGCTCTTCACTCCAAATGCGGCAATTTTGCTTATTTACGTAGCCATTCAACCAGAAATGAGCCTCATCGCTGAACAAAATTTGAACACATTTCGAACCGAACACTGATTTTGGTAATAAAATTCAATGATTTGCAAGCGTTGCTCGTTAGTAAGTCTATTCATGATGAAATGTCAAAGCATACTGAGCATCTTTCTCTTTGACACCATGTCTGAAATCCCACGTGATCTGTCAAATACTAATGCATGAAAATCCTAACCTCAAAAAAATCACCCTTTATAAATTGTTTTTGTTGGAAGTCGAATGAAAGCAACCCCAAATTAAATTGTTTTCACAAAGTTATGATTTAACCAACTTTCTCACAACTTTAACAATTATTACGCATAAAAAAAATCAGTTTATGCTCAAATTTTAAGGTTATGTCATACGAAAATAACATACAGGTGTGATAGCAAAACTTATAATTCATATATAGATTGACAATTTTGACAAACATTTGCAATTACACGTGAATGCAAAAAGTGAAATGTCATAAGACATCTACATGCCGTGTAATAGCACCTTAACCGCCAAAACCACAAACTTTTTGGCACTAGATCCGTTCGCCAATTTTTCCAAATCCGCCAATTTCCATGAATTGGGTACGAATCGAGCTACCTAGTGGTTTTTGCAGTAGGAAACGAGCAAATGGATATATTCGCACAGGATTCGTTAGCCAACTCATGGATATCAGCTGATTACAAAGGAGGAATAGGACAAATTAGCGAACGAATCGAGTGCAGAAAATATTTAAAAACTTGTTTACTTTTTAAGATACTCTTTCCCTGGTAAAAAGCTCACACAATTCTTTGAAAACTAAGACATCAAGGAAATATCAAAATAAATCGCATGTATCATTGTTCTATGCTGAAAATGTGTACATATAATGATGTTGGATATGTGTTATGGTAAAATGCTTAAAAAATTATTTGTAAGTATGCATATGATAGTGTGGGTAGTATAGGTGTTATATATATATTGTGGTATAATGGGATGTTTTTGGGGGTGGGCGGGATGAGTAAAACATATTGCCTTTTCACTTTTCATGGGCCGTAAGACCTCATTTCTCTACTGCTCATTTAATATCGTTTTTACCTTGGCACCAAATGTCTTGTGGCAATATCGAGAGATCATCACCAACTTCTTCTTCATCTTCAACATCATCCACCTTCGTCTTCATCATCATCTCGACCACTTCTTTCATACCATTAAACCATTTGGTTATTTTTTTATCAAATGGGCCAACGATATTCGTTCCGTGGGTTTTCACATTATTGAATGGGTCATTGCACTGTGATTTTTTATGTGATTGTTGCCTTTCAACGAAGGTTGCATTCATACCAGTAGTAACAGTTTAAGTTTTTAGACGATCTTCATAAGTCATTGTAAATGGTCAAATGAGTGTAGGTAAAGTCAAAAGTTATAGTCCATTTTAACAGGTTTAACAAATTCATTTAGAATTTAATTTGGTTGGTTCTTTTAACGGTGATAATTGATACAAATAGTAAAAAAAAATGTTTGCCATTACGAGGACTAAAGAAAAGCTTAGGTAAGAAGCAATTTCGATTATTACGGCAAAGCTAAATTTGTCCTTGGAATGACAAAAAAATACGTAAAAAAATTGACAAAATAAAAAAATTTTAAACAAAAAGCAAAATATATAAATTTGTAAAATGATATAAAATAAAAATAATAAAACTAAGTGAAGTAAATGAAATGGAACAAATATTAAATAAAATAAAAAAAATTAAGCCAAATTAAATAAATAAAAATAATTTTTATTAGTTTTCATTCAATACAAAAAAACTATATAAAAGGAATAAAAAAATTAAATAAATAAAATGAAACAGATTTATATTAAAATAAGTTAAATGAAAAGTAAAACTAAATCAAACAAAATTAAATAAGAAAAAACAAAAATAAAATAAAATAAAACAAACTCAAATCAAATACAATGCAATAAAATAAATGAAATATAACTGAAAAAATTTTAGTTATATTACTCAAATTAAACAAAATTTATTTAAATTAAACCAAAAAAAAAAAAATAAATAAATAAATATATATTTTTATATGTCAGCTTTATCCAAATATGGTCCAATCTCGACCATATTCGCCACGGACATTGGTGATTCCAAAGACTTTAAAGGACTTTGAAACGTCTATTGGTAAAGGTGGCAAACTATTCTCTATTGTAGATAATGATATGATATGATATGTGATTAGATACCCAATAACATAAAGAACCTATATTCAAACCGATAATCTCAAATGCTGATAACAATTAAAGTTAATATAATATGTATATATATCATTAGCCATACAAGTGATTACAAATGCCTATCTCTTTCTTCCGTCCTATTGACCAGGTTTATAAATAGGTTCTGATAAACAAAAAAAAATGTTTTCTTCAACAATACAAATGATATTGTCTTCCTAGGTTAAAACAATTGATTGGCGGGGCCTTATCATTAGAATTCTGTTGAATAGCAAATAGAAAATGATAAACAGGGTTTCTCCCTTTATTCAAAAGCTTTTTTAATCGAAATACCCTTTTTGAAAAAGCTTTTCGACAGCTTTTCTAATAAGCTACCAAAAAATAAGGTTTTATTCTAAAGCTTACCAAAAAGTTCGTACACTGAAAGAAATGAGTTTATGATATTGCAAAAATTGTTACCAACAACAGCAAAAACATTGTTTCATTGCTTAGACAGCATAAAATTCTTACAAGCATACAATGCCATCTTTTGGAGAGAAATTGACTATTCAAAAAAGTCCAAAAATTTTACAAAGCTGAAATAGAAACTCCAAATTAGTCTCACATATTTTGGGAGTGAGATTTCTGGAAGATTTTTTGGCGCATGGGTCAAATATTTTGGTCAATTGGTACGACTTTCACTTTTAATTTGTTTTCTCCAAAAAATTCTTTTTTAACATATTTTTTGTTCGAAAAAATTACTTTTTAAATTTTTTCTCAAAGTTTGGTTAATTAAAAAAAAATAATTTTTTTTATAAAAAATTTAACTTTTAAAAATTTTAATATTTAAGATTTTGAAACAAATATAAAATTTTTTTGAAAAAAAAGAATAATTTGATAAAAATAAAAAATATTTTGACAAACAAATAAATTTTTAAGAAAATAAATTTAGTATTTTTGTTTCTTACGTCTCTATGTTATAACTGGTCAAAGAATTTTATATTTCTGATTTCTCCCATTGTTTGAAAAAGTAATAAATTAAAAAGCTAATTTTTTGAAATAAAATAATTTAATAATTTTTAATTAAAAAAAAATTGTTGCAAAATTTAGAACAAAAAATTAAAATGAAAAAAAAAAATAAAAAAAAAAAAATAAAAAAATATAAAAAGAAATAAAACATAAAAAAATATAAAAAAAATAAATTTGCAAAATTTAGATCAAATAATTAAAATTAAAAGAAAACAAAAAATAAAAAGTAAAAAAAATAAAAACAAATATAATAAAAACAAATATAATAAAAACAAATAAAATAAAAAAACAATATTAAAAAAAATGAAACACAAGATTAAAAAATAGGAATAAACAAAATTTAAAAAAAATAAATAAAGAAAAATGAATGAAAGGATAATAAATATAAATTAAAATAAGTAAAAAAATAGATAAGAAAATAAATAAAAAATAAATTGAAAATAAAAGCTTTTAAAATATAAATTAAGTTTTGGAAAAATTTGATTTAAAAAATGTAAATAAAAAAACAAGTTAAAAAATAAATTAAAAATATAAATTTTTAAATTTTTAATTAAGAAAATAAAAATATTGGTAAAAGAAAACTAATATTTTGAAAATGTTAACAAAAAAATCAGAAAAATTTACTTTTGTTCAACAAATTACTTTCTTGATTTTTTCTCAAAGTTTACCTTTTTAAAAATTTGTTTTTCTTATTCAAAAATTTTATTTATAATATTTAATACTTATATATAAAAAACAAAAATAAATAGAAAAAAAACAAAGTTAAAAATAAAAAATTAAAAAAAAACTAAAGATTTAAAATAAAATTTGAAAAAATGCAAAAGAATAAATTATATAAGAAAAATAAATTAATAAGTTTTGAAAAAAAAAATAAAAAAATAAACAAAAAATAAATAAAAAAATTAAAAAAAAAAAAATAAAAAAAATAAAAAATAAGAAAATACATAAAAAATAAATAAAAAAAATAAGCAAAAAAATATATATGAAAAAATAAAAAAAATAAGTTTTTAAAATTTAAATTAAATAAATTCTTTTTTTCAAAAATTTAGTTTTATTTTACCAATATTTTTTTTATTTAAAATTTAAAAATCTGTATTTTAAATTTTTTTTTAATTAAAAAAAAATATTGTAAAGAAAACAAATATTTAAAAAAAAATTGTTAAAAAAATTGTTGCAAGAAATGGATTAAAATTAAAAATTTGATAAAAAATAATTAAAATAAACTTTATTAAACTTAAATTAAAAAAAAAAATATATATATAGATATATATTATTAATACATATTTATATATTTATTAAAATAAATTCTATTTAAAACATTAAAAATCTATATTATTTAAAACATTAAATTCTTTAAAAAAAAAATATTTTTTTTTTTAATACATAAATTATTTTTTTTTAAATGCATTAATTGTTTTAATAATCATATTTTCTGAAAAGAAAATACACGTCAATATAAAAGTAGAATAATAAATATAAGAACCTGTCTCATCGATGGCGAGGCATTAATGGATAAATTTTAACCCTATTACACTTAAAAAAAATTGAAAAAATTTTCTTCATATAAAAAAAATTTAAATAAAAAGCAGCAGAAACTATCTGCTGTTTATAGCAAACTAAGTTTGCTGGTTAACAAATTTCTTGAACCTGCCAAAATGGTCTATAACTTTAGACTTTACTTTTCACTCTCACTCCGTAGTTGTTGTACTTTAGTATAGTTACAAGTCTCTAAGTATGAAAGTAATGTGCGTTTCGATCCGTCCGTCTGTCTATAGTGTATTTCATGATTCGTATGAGTTTCGATTGCGTCTTGCGTTAACAAAACACATTTTGTAATTGCTTAGTACACATAACCATGGCCGGGGCCAGTACCCTTTGGGCGAATTTTCGAGAAATCGTGCATTCTTTTTTGGAATACACAATCGACGAAATTGCTTGCAGAGTCGACCTTTGGCCATGTACATACACAGTACTCACCATCTATGAATACCGGAACATTTATCTCTTCAACTGTAGCAGTAGGCGGCATTGCTCCACTCATATCCGCTGCTGTAGGGCACATATCGGCACCTGTCAACTCTATGCCGGCCATCGATGCCAATGTCGACGATGGCTTCTGCCTCACTGTATATTCTTGTATTGGTATTGGTTGTTTGACGCTTTCCTGGCAAATATCCTTGGTATGAGGATATTGAATTATCTCCTGTTTGATTATTAAAGAATCTTTCGACTTGGGCTCTGATTTCGCTGTCCAATTCTTGCTTACACTTATCAACTGGTCTAAATTCTTTAGAGGTATTGTACTGGGACTTGGACTGAACTTCTGGGAATTCTTGGTCTCTGGACTGGTGTTTATCTTTACGTTGCTTTGAGACTTGGTCAAAAAGGGTATTCTTATTATCCTTGGCGTTGCCCTCAGGGAACTTTCTGGGGCAGCCGACACCAGATTTGAACTTTTCTGGTGGACTTCCGCTATTTGTGGAGAAGCTTTCCGAACCAGTTGCGTATTCGCAGGCCTGGTAAGCAAAAATATTCTTGGTTTCGAAGTTTGACTTGGTATTTTTAACACTGTGGTTCGATTCTTGGTTTGCAATGGTTGATTTGTTGACAATGTTGCCTTGGGCTCCGGACAAGATTGCAATGCAGGCTTTCGAATCATGGGTAACTTGGTTGGATTTTGTATAGTTTGCATGGGTAGTGGGTGTTGTGGTTCCTGTATCATCAATATTATACTTTCTGGACTTTCCGAGCTTGTCGTTATCGTTATAGTTTGGATCGTTTGTCTGGACAATTGATCGGATTCCCGTCTTAATGAGATAGTAGACGGGAATTGTTGCAAGTTTCTTGCTGCGTTCTTGTAGAGATTGTTGTTGGTTGTTGTTGTTGTGGTTGGCTTGGGGCCGAGATTGGCTGGATTGGATGTCAACGCTGAATGCCATTTTGATCTTGGCTATGGTAGCAGTAGGACAGATTATCAAGGACAACAACAAACGGACAACAGATATGTTTCAAATTTTCATATGTAAACGGACCCCAATTTTCATAGGTTTTTTTGTTTTTGTTATTTCAATACCATACAGTGTTCATTGGTTTTCATTTAGAGCGTCATTTCGTTTGGCATTTGTGCAATTTTTTTTATTTTATTTTGGCAGATGTTGACAGGTATTGTTTTAATTCACAGAGTGAATTGTGTTTTTTTTTTTGTTATTTTTTGTTTTGTTAGTCAAGGAAAACAAAAAAAGTAATACAGTTGATATGCGGAGTGGAGCAATAGCGTTTTTATTTTTTTTTTTTATTTTTTTACGAAAATGAGGAAGAAAAAAAAGTAAACAAAAAATGCAATTATTAAATGTCCTTATGACCAACAAGGATTTCAGTCAATTTTTTTTTTACAACAGAAAAAAAAACAATAATTCTCAAAATTTAAACCAAAACTTGGCGTCTACAAAATTCTTTGTCAAATATTTAACATGGATTACAATTGGAATGTTTTATGGTGTGGGCAAGATGACAAGTAATATCAAGTTTAAGGTCAATGACTTTGATTGTCGGGGAGGTACAAGTTTATTGCAGTTTACCTACTTGATATTATTTGCATTTTGCTTCAATTACAATATACTGCTTAGCTAAACGGAAAATTTCTATGCTTTTTTTGTTTCTTTTCTCTTGGGGGTGTTTTACAATTTTTTCTTGGGTATTTTTTGGTATTTTCTTTCTTGGGTTTATTTTTTGTTTTTTCTTTTTTTCTTGGGTTTTTTGTATTTTCATTTTTTTTTCATGGGTTTTTTCATCTTTTCATTTTTTCTTGGGTTTTTTTCGAATTTTTTCTTAGGGTATTTTTGTTTTTTTTTATTTTTTTATAATTTTTTTTTTTGTTTTTTTTTAATAATTTTGTTTTTTTTTTAATTTTTTTAAATTTTTTTTTTGCTTTTCTTTTTTTTATTTATTTATTTTTTTTTTCATTTTTTCGACATCCCATTATTCTCATTTTTGTTCTTTTTTTTTATAATTGTACATTTTTTCATAATTTTCCCCCATATTTCTGTAAAAGAATTTTTATGCTATGATGACAATATCATATGGTGATTTTTTAAAATTTTGCTTTTTTTTTAATTAGTTGTTTTTTAAATAAGGTCTACAAAATATATTTAAATGCTATTCGTTTTTATACTTACTTTTAATTCACCGTTTGAAAGGAACAATGAAATTGTAGGGGAACCTCTAAACTTGCTCTTCAAAGAGTCTTAGATGCAACTTCCCTCAAACTGTAAAATAAACAATGAAAAAAAAATCCATATTAAAATGAGTTTCATAAATGGTTCGCATATACGTCAACTATAAAGAGAAATACCCTTTCAATGGAAAAAAATGTAAGGTTATTGCAAAATACAACTAGCAGAGACATGAATAACTTAATTTCGTGCTACATGGCCATCAAAACATGAAAAATTTCGCTTAAATTTTCTCTATGTATTCGATAAAGATTGTGAGTGCGAGAAAACAGGTGACATACAAGTCAATACAAAAAAAGGTTTTGTATAACTTAGTGAATGCCGAGCAGGGGCCTAATCATGTTATTTGTTTTTGCTTCGAACAAGATGTCGATACGAATTTGCTATTATTTTGTACAGTGCTGCCACTATCAAAAAGCGAATCATAGAATTAAAACAAAATATGAAAATTTATTTGGCGGCAGTGGTTAAAAATAAAAACTACATTATTTTGTAAATTTAAATGCAAAAATTACTCTTTAATGTGTTGTAGTTGGTGGATCTTTCTCTTAGGAAGACAGAATCAACAATTTCATGGACGAGCGGAGTAAATTTCTTGCAGCGCTTCGACATATGTTTGTGGCATATGATTTTACGCCTAAAAGAAGCTATCTAGCCGACAGCAATATTAACCATTAAAATTTTTGACCACTAAAAGCTCAAAAATAATGTAGTAAATAGCTAACAAGTTGGAAGTGGTGAGATAGTGGAAATTGAATGCCGTGATTTGGCCCCAGAGCAGAGATCAAAGATGATTGAGAGCGAGAAAAAAGTTTCAAAGCGTTTTTCGATGTGTACTTATTAGTGTGAAGTAGTGTTTTTTTAATGTTCTAAAAATTTTAAAAAAAAAAATGCATATCGATCAAATAATAAGTGGCATTTTGTTCCGGCATTATATAAATAATAAAATTCGATTATTAACACCAAAGAAATTGTAAAAACACCCAATTACACTAAAAAGGAGTGAGTTTGTTGAATTTCATTATTTATATAATGCCCTAAAAAATTTCCTTATCATTTGAATGATATGCATTTTTTTTTTTTTATTTTTAAAATATTAAACATCAACAATGCAAAGCGCGAAAAACGCTTTGGAAATGTTTTCTCGCATTCAATCGGCTCTGCTCTCCACTCTGATCGGCGTTTACTATGTTATGTACAAGCTTATTTGTATTGACTTGTATGTAACCAGTTTTCACGCACGCACAATCTTGATCGCATTGATAATCTCCGCTCGGCTTTCAGCGCGGACTCTGTTCGCATCGTTATGCAGAGTTTACATGGCACATCTGATGTATTGCCATTGTAATAGTATTGGTGAAAACAAAGGTGTATGCATCACATGTACACATAACCATCAGTGATGGCTGAAAAATCAATTGATTTTTTTCGATGAATGTCGTCTATCGATAGCCGATTACAAAGAAATGTGTTATCATTAATTGACAATTATTGAAAAACACTTTCTGTGCCAAATAAAGTTATAAAAGGAGATGTAAAGTATGAAAAATGAAATAAAATCAAGGAAAAGAAAAAATCGATGTACACACGATGAGTACAATCATGATGTGTCGTCTAAAAGGGCATAAGGAATCCAATTGAGTATTTTGGGTCCTAGCATGAAATCTACTCTCCAAGTTTTGAACAACCATCTTTTTCCATGTGGCCAGGCTAGTCACATGTCTCTTTAAAAACAATTCGTTTAAATAGTTCTTTTCGACCTAGTTAAACAATCCTTTAGGAACGTTATAAACAAAGAAGATTTGTAACCAAAAAGGAATGGCCTATTTGGCTCCACTTGCAAACGAACCTTTAACAATTAGCATATTTTTTATCAGTCGTCTATACATCGAAAATGCTCAACTGCTGGTAATCGAATTTTGTCAACGTTATTTAAAGATCAATTTTTTCGGTTGATTGATAATGGCGAATTTAAAAGAATCGAATTCCCCAAAATTGATAAAAAAAGTTAAAAAAAATCCCAAATTTTTTTACCTAAATTACCTGATCATAACTTCAAAAAAACATAGATTTTCGATAACATTCCATACAAGTTGGTAACAAAAAAGAAAATAAAATAATAAACATATATACCTACCTATGTATGTTTGTATTATCATTCACAAGAAGTTAACAAAAATAGTTAACAACTAACAAATAGATTAAAAGCTTTGCTCATATTGCTATTGATGACAGAAAGAAAGCCATCAAAAAGCTTTTTTTTTCTATTACCCATACATATGGGCTGTATTTTTATTTGAATTCTTGTGGTCGTTCATGAATCAAAAAAGCTTTAGCCGCTGGGGGAAAACCCCATATAATTAAACACATTTGTTGCCGCTTTTTTTTAATGAAAATAAAATAATTACGTTTCATTACCAGCACCACTACCGGTAGGGCCTTGGATGGTACATTTTTTTTATCAACTACAGAAAATCTCTATAATTGCTTTCAAATATTTCCCCATTGTTTAATTGTTTAAAAGTGACCACATGCAAATAGCGAATATACTAAGTATGCCTGCATAGTTTTGTTTGACATGACGTCTGTTACCGTTGCATGTCAACACAAAATGGCGTCACATCATTTCAAATTTTGGGAAAAAGGAGAAGAGCTCGCGGAAACGAAAAAGTAAAAGAATTAAAAAAAAACAACCAAGCACACCAGTTGTTGTTATTCAATTCCAAGAATTGACTTGGAACACTGCCAATGTGTAGGTTGATGTGTGTGTGTGTTTGAGTAAAGATGTGTGACTGTTCATATTTGATAAATACATTTATTGTACACAGTAATATTTGTGGAGGCGTTGTGAGTTAGCGATTGGCGGTAGGACAAAGGGCAATATTTGCCTTGTATTTATTTAGCAAAAGGTCGTGTTTGTGCATGTCATATACGCCACATTGGAGTACAGGTATATACTAGTTATATAAAAAGTAAATTCATTTTCTGTAGATTCTTAACAAAAGTTAGTAAATACAATAGGAAATTGTTTTGAGGGCTTTTATTTTCGTGGAATTCTTGGAAAATTTGAGGAAATATGCATTTTTGGTCCACCATTCAGTAAAAATTTGTCTGTCCTTTAAGAGAAAAATTTTCTGTTTCATGTAATATTGGATTTGTATACGTAAGTAGTTAGCCATGTCAGATGGTCGGGATGATCCCGACTGTCTATATCTATGCCGGCTTGCGATTATTCGACAGAAAATATGGGAAGATCACGACTTTTGGAGCCAAAACATATATCGAAACAATCTTCAATATAAATTCGAGGTTCCTCTTCTGTGCAATCCATTTTCGAAGCACTTGAGTCACATCCGTTTGTCTACGTACGTTTCTGTCTGTTCGCTGTAATCACATTTCTGTTGATGAAACTTGATACAGTTATAGCTTTGGTCCCGTTTAATTTATTATGGCTTACCGTTTTATTTCGGTATGGCCCCCGTATAGGACATTTTCCCGGTGTTATACCTAGCTTTCTGATGAATGACCGTATGTCCTCCAAAATAAAGCTAGCAAGAAGACTACCTTCCAATTTGCATCTACTATCTTTATGTATTCCTTCTAAAGTAGCCCATAAACTATTTTCGATACATGTGAGTGTCTCAGGAACTTCTGATGTTTTAAAGCAGTAAGTTTGTGCTTCAAAAGGCCACACTCATGGAAAAAAGTTTACTGAAAATAGCAAACACTGTCTGCTGAATATTAGCAGTTAATTTTCTTGCTATTGTAGCAGTATTTCTACTATTACAGCAGTAGTACAGCATTTTATAGCAGCAGGCTTATTGCTGAAAAGTCTGTTATTTGCTGAAAATGACTGCTGAGGGGGATGTTAGAAGAAAAATTAAACAACAATGTCAATGTGTATCTCAGTGGATGTTTATAATCATCACTGAATATATACCTTCAACATTTTTTTTTCAGAGGACTTGTGTATTCAAAACAGCAGATTTTGGTATTTGAAATAGCAGTAAGAAAGTTTTGCTAATACAGCAGCCCTATGTTTGCTGAATCAGCAGTAAGGTCTACTTTCACATTTTCAGCAGACAAAAACTGCTGTTTTAGCAAACATTTTTGTTGTTTTGAATAACAAATTTGGTTGAGTGCATGTAGTCACCTAGAAAGACAATGTCACTCAATATTAATATATAAAAATATTGAATGTGGAGACCAGGACTCGCGGATTCAAAAAAGGAAATGATATCAGCTGCCGCCTTGGATCGCTGGGGATTGAGAAAGGGCCGTATGGGTTCGCATTTGAATATGTCACCCATTTAAAATGGACATATTTTTATGTTATGAGACTTTAGAAGCCTTAATTTGAATCCTATTTGGTATGTAAAGTATTTCCCTTATTGCCCACGCCGAATACCTCCTAGATAGATCCATAAATAAATATAGATCCCATATAAGCCCATCCTCTGAATTGACTGACTGAGCCCATAGAAGTCATAATTTTAATTCCATTTGGCTGAAATTTGGTACGTAAAGTACACCTATATTATCCAACACTCACACCAAATCCAATCCACAAAGGTCATAAACTGGTATGGCCCCCTCATAAACCGATCCCCAGATTTGACTTCTTGAGCCCCTAGAATCTCCAATTTTCATATGATTTGACTGAAATTTGTTACGTGTCGTACACTTATACCTTCCAATATGAATAACAGAAAATTTTGCTTATGAACATTCCACTAAGGAACAGGGGCAATGACATATCAATGAGTGCAGTCCGATTCAATTGGCCCGATTTTCACTTCTAGTGTCACTGTAAGCGCATTATTGGGCAATATTGCTAAAATTGTGCTCAACTTTTTTTCGATGAATGCCACAATATCTAAGAAGTTTGGTCAAAAACGGTTCAGATTTAGAGCTACATATATGGGAGCTACATCTAAATGTGAACCGGTCATGTTTTTTTTTATGTAAAAACGAAAAAATTCAAGGAGGCAAAAAGTTTTCCGGAATAAATATTCCTCTAAAGTATATATATTCTTGATCGTCATGACATTTTAAGTCGATCTAGCCATGTCCGTCCGTCCATCTGCCCGTCGAAAGCACGATAACTTTCGAAAGAGTCGAGGATTCGAGGATTTCGAGGATCTTGATTTCTTGAGCTAATAGAGGGCGCAATTCTCACCCGATTTGGCTGAAATTTAGCATGAGGTGTTTTGTTATCGTTTTCAAAACTGTGCTAAGTGTGGTTCAAATCGGTCCATAACCTGGTATAGCTGTCATATAAAACGATCTCGGGTCTTGACGTTTTGAGCCTCTACAGGGCGTAATTCCAATCCGATTTGGCGATTTTGCATGAGGAGTTTTGTTATGACAATAACTGTGCTAAGTATGGTTTAAATCGGTCCATAGCCTGATATAGTTGCCATATAAACCAATCTTGAATCTTGAGCCACTAGAGAGCACAGTTATTATTCGATTTTGCTGAAATTTTGCAAGAAGTGTTTCGTCATAACGAAACCTGATATAGCTGCCATATAAACCGATCTGGGATCTTGACTTCTTGAGCCTCTAGAGGGTGAAATTCCCATCCGATTTGGCTGAAATTTTGCAAGAAGTGTTTTGTTATGTCAGTTGTGCCAAATATGGTTTTAATTGGTTCATAACTGATTTGGGATCTTGACAATTATTAATCCGATTTGGCTGATAACGACTTCCCTAATAACCTTCAGCATACGAGTCAATTATGGTCTGAATCGGTCCATAGCACCCATATAAACCGATCTCCCTATTTTACTTCTTGAGCACCTAAAGGGTGCAATTTTTATTCGAATTGGCTGAAATTTTACACAACGACTTCTTCATTCGGTTTAATTACCGAGATACTGGGAAAAGAGCTAGATGCGATCCATGGTGGAGGGTATATAAGAACTTAGCCCGAACTTAGCATCCTTTTACTTGTTTTTATTAAATTATTGAACTAAGTTGTAGAATTGTTTACTTCTTACAAGCCTCCTTCACCACAAAATACAGGGTGGCTGATGAAAGCCGCTACCAAAAAAAAAAAAAAAATTTAATAACTTTTTTTCTATTTAATGATAATAATTTAATAATTAATTAATTAATTAATTTAATTAATAATAATTTAATAATTAATTTAATAATTTAATTTAACATGAATAAAAGAAAAATGTATTCCATACACCGAAAAAAAAATTATTTGAGTTTCTTAATGTAGCAATATTCATCAGCCACCCTGTATGACCATTTATTTAAGTAGTAGTTTCATTAACCACTTTATGCCAATAATACCCGTACTGGTATGTCTCTTTCCTAACTCGAGCTAGAAATTTACCAGGACAGCTCTATTTTTGGTACTTTTTCTACTCATTGGTCTTTAGTGGATTAATTTCAACTTTAATTCAAGATTTTTTTTGGGCAATCGGCATAATGCGCCCTCTCGCAGCCATGCATGAATCCTGTTTTTTTATTTGAAATATAGAATTTCATCATGAAAACATCGTTAACATGCCGGCATATTTGCGACCCTAAAGTAGGAGACCCCTCTCACGCCTTTAGCATCGAAGCTCTTCGGCAAGTAAAGTGTGTATACCACATAACTGGTCGTGAATACAGTTCGGTGTTCGTTAAACGATTCAACGATCGATTCAATAAACACTTGTAGATACATACAAGCAAGTGTAATCTTTAAAATACTAATGTATATGTATACAACAGCAGTAAAGTAAGTAAAGCTACTTTCTAAGTACACAATGTCAAAGCACAAAAAAAAATAAAAAAAACGAAGCATTGTTATATGTGTGTGAATTAACAAAAAAAAGCCCCGAATATGTGTTGTGTTTTTTGTTCTTTTTCCCATGTTCGCCGGTTTAAATCTTTTCATTGTTATCTTATACAAGATTTTGTTGTAGATATGCTCTACAATAAATATGTATGTAATCTCAAAATTCAAACCCGGCAGTGCCAGGCTGACATTATAGCCCATATAAATATACGTACATAGATAAATGGCTATCTTGTCGCTGAGGCAAATGAGTGCAAAACACTCTAATAGCAGGTTAGTCGTTGTGCCAAAAAAGTCATCGTAATCGACTGATTTGCTGCTTATCTAATGCCACTTTCTAAGAAGCGTCCCCCTTACATATCAAACACTCGAACCCACACGTACGATACCACAATCAATGATAACGAAAGATAATTAGTGTCACCAAAGATTGATATGAAACCAAAAAAAAAAATAGTACATTCATTTTACTTACAATTATGGATTGTCAATCCTCGTATGTGTTTGTGGCGGTAGCTAAGTGGCTTTCCGTGGCAAAGATGTTGTGGTGAGGAATTTTATTTCTTGTGCAAATTCCTTTTCTGTTTCTTTTTTAGTAAATGTTACTTTATATCACTTTTTGTTGTTCCACTGGGTGTTGTTCACCAGTGGAGGTGATGCTTTTGTTAAATTTTCTGTTATTACGTCTTAGTTTTTTATTTGGGATTTTCTTTTATGCCAATTGAGCAAACAAATTATCAATTCACTTAATCACCTCTTTTTGAGTTGTTTTTTTTTTTTTTGTACTCTTTTCTTGTTTAAAAACCGAGGATGTGTTTGGACACCTTGATTATTCTTTAGATTTCACTCAATATCAATATAATTTTTTTTATTTCCCCATGCAGAAAGAATATCGAATTCTACTGGTCTGCGCGATGGTGTTATACGAATAAAACTATGGAACACTTGGCTTGAAGAGTTGTTGCCTCGAACGCGGTATTAAGGCGACCAAAAGTAAAACACGTTCAGTTTGCTACGAATTTAGTTTCGTTGTGAAATTCATTTAAAAGCATTCAAGTGCACAGTCATCCAATTCATGTGTGGTTGGTGCGAATGAAAGCTTTTTCCAACCAACACACATAAAAAATGTGGATTGTATCTGTCACTGTTTATATTTGCGTGGTTCAGACAGTGAGAGAGAGAGAGACACACACAGCAGAGGAAGAGATTTCAGTGTTGCCACAAAATTCTGTTAATTTCTTAGCATTGAATAGGTAGGTAAAAACGTCTTTAATATTTACCCACCCTGCATAATGTGTGTGTGTTTTGTTGGCTTCATAAAGGCACACCGCATTTTAGCTTTGTTTTGGGTAAACAAATTAATGTTTTGATGCATTGTGGCAATGTTTTGTATACGCAATAATAGAATTGCGATTCCAATGAATGTTCCAACCAATTTATAGAATCGCATTAAGATTTCCATAGTAAATTTCTATACAAATAATAAAATACCGATTACTGGCTTTACGCCTAGTATGTCCATAATGACATGGGGCGAATTAATATCCGCACTCACTTTTCAACCTAACCTAATAAAATACTAAATTTTTACAATCCACATAGCCACAATCCAGGTTTTCACAATAGCCACAAACCGCATAAAGGCGAAATTCTTTTATATCACTCCTTATCTGTGACCAGTGCCGCACAAAATTATTGGTACAGTGCTATGTTGTAAAACTGGCAAACTATCGATAGCCGTAACATTCGATATTTTCGATGGTATCGATACTATCGTTAATTTCCCATAAACTATATTTCAAACGAAAATGGGAAGTAAAATTCAGGACATCGATTTATATTGATGCCAGACCGATTTATGCACAAAAAACCAAATTTTTATGTAGTCATTGGAAGCTCAATCGGATAAAAACTGAGCCCTTTGTAGGTGCAATGTATCTTATAGAATATGTTGAGTGTCGAATCGCATATTTTTGTTGGCAACATTTGTGAGGAACTATGACATGTAAAACTTCTCTCCAAAGAGGTGTCGCACTGCGGCACGCCGTTCGGAGACGGCTATAAAAAGGAGGCCCCTTATCATTGAGCTTAAACTTGAATCGGACTGCTCTCATGGATATGCCAGAAGTTTGCTCCTGTTCCTTAGTGGAATGTTCATTGACAAAATTTGCAGTATCCATAGTACCATCGATATTTTGCCAGCTCTACCATATATGCAGTCTATTGTGTTATCCAATAAGAAGTTACGATTGGGAAGGTGGAAGAAGGAGAACAGGCATTTGCCAAATATTTGTTGGTTTCTTTAAACGTTCTTAATGTGCCAATACTTTTGCGTGACATTGTATATTTTGAAAGCCTAGAGAGAACATGTGAACGGTGCTCCTCATTAAAATCGTGATAGAAAACTTTGACGCCAAGATAGGAAGGGAGAGTATCTTTGGTCCTACTGTTGCAAAATTTAGCCTCCAAGAGATATGGTCCGATAATGGATTGAGGCTAACAGACTTAGCTTAGATCTTAGCACTAAGCGACTCGAGATACGATACTACAAAGAAGCTGAACGTCGTAAAGCTGCAAGCGCAACCGATGGTAACGGCATCCACCACTCAACTGACCCAAATGCTTAATGAAAGCTCTTCTTTTCCCGAAGATATAACGACCCAATGGTAAACCTTTGTGGAGATTGCCGCAAAATCCACACCTCCAAAAAACTCAATAATGCGGCATACAGAGCCAACCTACAATCAGAAGCAGTAGCGCCATGAGAAAGAGAGGTATGGGGAGAAAAGGAGGAGAGAAGTCTAGAGCAATCGATATGCGGTATCCTCGTCGCAAACGTGATATAAGGCGACGAGGATACCGCAGAACCAATCCCTGATGATGGTATAGAAAGTATACAACTTGGTCATTGTGAGGTCTATATGGCAGCCGATAGGGTTGACCTATTAAAGGCTCGTCTTCGCAATCTGGCGAAGTGTTAACTGACCATACGGAGTGTTAACTGGCCATCATGGCGATAACATCCGGGAGGGTAAGGTCACGAGCAGTCTTGGAGTATAAGAAGGAGATTAAAGCCTTCTCTACACCCCGGAAAATTAGTCTGCTGATATCAGCAAACAATGTCAGCTGATATTGCATTAAATTAAAAATTTTGAATAAATCCATTCAAAATTTTTGAACAATTGAATCAATAGTAAAAAAATGTTGACAATTTTGGACGTTAATTTTTGGGTAAAATGCAGTAGTTATTTTGTCTGCTGTTATTTAAATTCGATCAAATGAAAGAGCAGACGATTTGCCAGTAAAGGCGGGATACCCGGAGCGTGAAAAGGCTTTTACTGAAAGGAAGTAAGACTTTTACTGAAAGGAAGTAAGAAAAGTATAGCTTATGCAAAATACTTGCGGCAAGTGATAGCATGTGGGGAAGACGATGGGACTTTGGAGCATTTACTATGTCATTGCCCCGCTTTCCCGGCTAACAAACATTGGCACTTAGGTGGGACACAATACCAGACATGAGCCAACTTGGGGTCGTGGTATGGAAAACAATTAGGGATTTTGGAAGTAGCACAGAAAAGCTGCTGCGAATTTTCATTTTTAGAATTTAGAGCGCACAACAAGCCGATTGATAGCTTATGTGAATTTCTACAACCTAGCCTAACCATATTGAGCCATGACGGGTCTTTTGTTATTGGAAATGAATGAGTTCGACTTGGTTTATATGTGATTTCAACAAGAAATTGCCACAAGCCATAAAGCTCGTGAAACAATGGACATAATGAAGGATGAATTTCTTGAACAGTTTATCTCTCGAAATGGCCCTGTAAGTTGGATGCCAAGATCAAGCGATTTGACCCCTTTTGATTATTGTGGGGTTATATGATGCGTTGGTCTGTATGAACAAGCCAAACACGATTGAAGTCTTAAATTTGGTTAAAATACCCGCCGCCAGGTTTTTCCAACAGTTCATACAAAAAGTCTATATTATGTGGTAAGTAGACGGCACTTGATGCTAACGAAGAGCAGAGGTTAGCATGTCCGTCTATTACGCTGAATGCCTGGGTTAAAATTCTGGCATCAAAATTCAAATCTAGACCGATCCAGGCCAAATTGGGCCTAAGCCCAACTCACTGCCTTTAATTTCGGCGAAATCCGACAATAAATGCGCCTTTTATGGGCCCAAGACCTTAAATCGAGAGATCGGTCTATATGGCAGATATATCCAAATCTGGACCGATCTGGGCCAAATTGCAGAAAGATGTCACTGTCCCAAATTTCGACGACATCGGACAATAAATACGTCTTTTATGGGCCCAAAACCTCAAATCGAGAGATAGGTCTATATGACAGCTATATCCAAATCTAAACCGATCGGAGTCAAATTGAAGAAAAATTTTGATGGCCATAACACAATTCACTGTCCTAAATTTTGGCAAAATCGGACAATAAATGCGCCTTTTATGGGCCTCATAAGACCTTAAATCGGGAGATCGGTCTATATGGCAGCTATATCCAAATTTGGACCGATGAGGGCCAAATTGAAGAAGAATATCGACTGGCCTAACACAACTCACTGTCCCAAATTTCAAAATCAGATAATAAATGTGTCTTTTATGGGCCTAAGACCCGAAATCGGCAGATCGGTCTATATGGGGGCTATATCAAGATATAGTCCGATATAACCTATCTTCGAACTTAACACGCTTATGGACAAAAAAGGAATCTGTGCAAAGCTTCAACTCAATATCTCTATTTTGAAAAACTGTAGCGTGATTTCAACAGACAGACGGACATGGCTTGATCGTATTCGATTTTTACGCTGATTAAAGAAATAGATATTTCGATGTGTTGCAAACGAAATGACAAAATGAATATACCCCAATGCTTCGGTGGTGGGTATAAATATAGTCAGTGGTGGTTTTCCTAATGCTGGCGACATTTGTGAGATACTATGCCATGTATGCGGTACGCCGTTCGGACTCGGCTACAAAAATTAGGTCCATTATCATTGAGATTGAAACTTGAATCAGACAGCACTCATTGATATGTGAGAAGTTTGGCCCTGTTCCTTATAAGATTATTTATGGGCAAATTTGCAAGTAGATGTCACTAGAAACAAAAAAACGACATTTCTTCCTCTTTGAATGAGTTCGAACTCAGGCAGGTTCCATTTGTAAGGGAAGGTGCGACAAAAATAGTTTTAGTTAAGCTACATATGTTGAAGACTCTAGTGAGGTTGACAGAATCATAGCTTAGGGCAAAGATTCCTGGATATCGCCTGTCTCGGCAGCAGCATGCATATAGAATAGGCAAGCTAAGGTTACGGTAAGTGGAATGCTTCGTATACGGAGTAGCTGCAATTGTAGTGAGAGGCCGGGCGGCAACGGCTCTTGCTTAAAAACTGAGAGCCTCGGATACTCTTCGTGACAAGGCGATCTATTGGCGTCTTTTAATAAACAATGTATCTATAATTTTTTCGCGAAGATATTGACGTTTTTTTGACAACACCTTTCTCTCCTTTTTCAAATACGATATTTTGGTGTTTTAGAGCGTTTAGGTAAAGTACCATTCTAAATTTATTATAGTTAAATAGTTTGACATGTTCTAAGAAGATTTGCCTAAATAAAAACATTGTTTTTATCGTATGGGCGACGCCACTGTACAATGTAAGCAGGTAAGTATTATAACGACATAATAAATGTGTTTTCAATATGTACCTACTTATTATATTGAAAATCACGTAAAATATATTTCTACAAAAGTCATTCACCTCTCTCACAGCAAATTACAAATTTTGAAATGAAAATTCCATAGCAGGAGGCTCATCTATAAAAATTCATTGCTGCTACATCTATTATACGCCCACAAGCAATAAAATTGCCTAAGCGGTGGGGAAAAACGAAGTTCAAGTGGTCATATCTGTTATGTGGCAAAAAAATCCCCCAAAAACAGATTCCAAAAAGCTTTCTATTCAATACTCGTACATGGATGATATGGGTTTTGTAGAAAAAGCCAGCGCCAAATAGACACATACATTCATACGTACGTTGCTTAACGTACGCTCACGTATTTTCGCATAGTATTTGCGACTGCTATACGTTTTTAAACGTTTACCGCACACACACACACACCACCAGCAACCACTTTTGAATTCTTGGAATTGACGGAGCTTTCACATGCCAAATCAAATTGTTTTTGTGTAGATTTGTTGTGATTCCTCTTCTTCTTTAAACAAATAGCGCTCTCCCTTTTGCTCTGCCGCCACTTCACTTACTTGCTGAACAAATAACCATCACTGTAGAATACAATACAAAAACCAGCATGCATAACTGATGGCTGTTGTCGTTGTTGCTGTTGTTGTTTCCTGCTGTTTCTTGTTTTGATTTGCAAAACGTGAATGAGTCATCAACAAGTTTATTGTAGAGCAGGCACATCATTTTCGATATACACACAAACATGATTAGCCAAATGTAATGTGAATGTGTAACAACCCCCTAGCAGCATACAAGAGACTGTCATATGACAAGTGCATTAACTCACATGTTTGTGCATATAATAGTTCTCTATACTTACATTGGAACATGTGAATGCACTTCATGATTGTGCAAAATGCATGATTGGGCATGCTCATTGCAAGACCGGCTACAAACAGATGTTTTTTGTTGTTGGGCAGCGGCCAAACAAAAGCAAACACGTAAGTACAAATGTATTCAAGACAATACAACAAGTGATACCACAACAAAAATATGCGTAGCCATCTGTATGTATGTATGTATGTATATAGGGGTACAGTCCGACCGACGTTAATGAAAAATGTGTGATTTAATTGCAGTTACTTGAAGGGGGTGAGAGCTGGTGCTCGTACCACCGCTTTGTGCAAGTTACATACATACATAGGTACATATTTATGTAAATTTTAAGATAAATTAATTTCTGCCAGCATTTAAAAAATTCGAAACATTAAATTATGTCATTTAAAGGCTAATACACTTTTATGGGTCGTTGATTTCTTGGAATCAACCTGAATATTTCAACGTAATTTTTTGAGGAATTGTTAAATATACACTCAAACAAAAGATTCATTAAAATCTGTCTCAAACTCAACTGTGAACACTAACATCCTTCCGGAATCGCCAAACACCATTCTACAATAGTTTTTAATGCATCGTTAGAAGAGAGTGTAAGAGGAAGCAATGTTTGGGAGAATGACAATTTTTTACCGGAGGCTTTAATCTAGCAGAAATTTGCGGCCTTAAGAAAGGGAGCAAAGGAGAAAAACAAAAGAGAGTAAAGTCATACATGAAGGAATGCTATTGGAGCCAAGGATGGAAAGATAGTACTTTAGCACTTTTTCAACCCGAAGACTACCGTAGTACCCCCGCGGCTCATTACAGAGTGCAGTTCGATTAAAGTTTTAGCTCAACGATGTGCCGAGTTCGAATGGCGAGTCGTATAGCGATACAACTCTGCGCAATGGTACCAAAAAAATACCTTTTTGGTACCATTTTAAAATTTGGATTTTCCAGCCCTAATTGGAGCGCATTGACGTTAGACCTTGACAGAATGCTATATACAGCCTATAGAATTGCTACCCGTAGACGGGGGTTTGTAGGAGTTTCTTTAAATTTTCGTAGGAAACAATTTTCTCATGGGTAATTGAAACCATAACGGAAGTCCAAGTGCAAAATCTCAGGGTTCGACATGACATGTCGACATGTCGATCCAGGAAGGATCAGGAGATTTTTTAAGGATAAACAAATGAAGTAGATCCGAGAAAGATCCAAGGCCTTAGGAATCGGCCAGTGAAGCACACTGGACCAGCAATTTTTTATATAAAAACAATGTTTTGTTTTTCGTTTTCTTTTTTAAAAATTTTTTCATCTCTTTTTTCGTTCTACCCTAATGTCCATACATGTGATTCACGTCAGACAAGCATAGTTTTTTTTCGTACAAAGACAAGCTTTTTTAATAAAAATGTCTGTATAGTAATTAGCAAATTTTTTTTTGACCCCACTCGTGGCTGGTACTACCACCACCAATAATACCACACCACCTATAATTGTTTATTTTGTTTTCTTCTATTCCATTTTTTTGCGATGACATGAATTTAGATTTTCTCTTTTGCAAAAGTCATCGACCAAAAATAGACAAGCCGCCACCAAAGTAGCGCGATCAATTCAAAAACAATATGGCGCTTTGTTGGCAAAAGATGGGAGGCTGGTAGGGCGCTAGAAGATGTGGGGAAGATTTTTGCCTTTCGCTTTGCACACGACGATGACAAGGCATAAAATGTGTGTGTGTGTGTGTGTTTTTTGTACAGTAAGTGAATAAAAATTAAATTGATATGCATTTGTTTACATTTTGAAAGCGGTCAAATACCTGCAAGGTCAAATAAACATTGCGAACCGCAAAGTTCGCGGCTTGTAATGGCTCAAGATGTCCAATCGGGCGATCGGTTTATATGGGAGCTATATCATGCTCTTGACCGATTTGGACCGTACTTGAAACATTTGTTGGGAGTATAATACATATAACAGAACACTATGTGTAAAATTTCAGTCAAATCAGATGAAAACTGATGCTTCCAGGGGCTCAAGAAGTCAAATCGGGAGATCGGTTTATAGGAGAGCTATATCAGGTTATTATATTGCTTCTGACCGTACTCGGTTCAGTCGTTGGAAGTCATAACACAACAAAATGTGCAAAATTTAGTCAAAGAGGACGAAAATTTAGGCTTCCAGGGACTTAAGAATTCAAATCGGTAGATAGGTTTATATGGGAGCTACATACAAATCTGAACCGATATGGCCCATTTGCTGTCCCCAACGACCTACGTTACTATTAATTATCTGTGCAAAATTTCAAGCGGCTAGCTTTATGCGTTCGACCGCTACCGTGATTTCGACAGACGGACGGACGGACATGGCTAGTTCGAATCAGAATTTTGTGACGATCAAGAACATATATATATTTATGGGGTCCTAGATCAATATTTCGAGATGTTATAAACGTAATGACTAGATCAGTCCTATGGTGGTGGTGGTAGAAAAATATAATGGTAGTAGTTATTTTGTCTACTGTTGTTTAAAATCGTTCCAAGGTTAGCAAATTGTAGTAAATTGAAAAAAAACTTGTAAAACTTAAAAAACAAGGTGAAATCGTCTCGAAAGAATAACAAACCAAAATTGTAAAATTTAATGATCTTCGGCCTAACAAGCAAAAAACTTGAAAAATTTAAATATTCGGCAGAGCCCGGCCGGGATTTGAACCTGGGCACACGGAGCAGCGGCGAGAGCCGTTACAGTTGAATGTCGTTCGAAGACGTCAATACAACTTCCAACAGATGCACAAAATCATGTGTAGTACGGAAGAAGTGTAATTTGTTATAGACAGAATGTCTGTCATTACATAAAAATACATGCATTGGGAAAAAGTACAGCTAATAGACAGGGTTGTCGAGCGTGGTTAATGTGGTAATTGTATCATAGATGCGTTTTCGCTATTAATACGATTCAAATACAACATACCAACGCACTGCCCTTGAAGCCATCACACCTTATATGGTTGAAAAATCTTCTAACCAAGACGAAACGTTGGTTGGTGTGCATTGCTATCTTTGGCTTTCCTTTTCCATTTGCATCTTCGATCAATCATTGAGCTCGGCTCGAAAGAGAAACAAAAAAAAAGAGGATGAAATATAAATTTTGACATTTCTGAGTTTTTTCAATTTTTACCATTTGAAAACAGCAGAAAATTTTTGCAGGCGAAAGCAAACAATTACTGCTGTCCCATTTTCAGCAGCAAACATTTTTGGTGTCGTTATTAAAAAATTTCTCTGAGTGCAACAAGTCTAAATATTCGTCTAAGACCCCATAAAGTACATATATATTTTTTAACGTCATGACATTTTAAATCGATCTAGCCATGTCCGTCCGTCCGTCTGTCTGTCGAAAGCACGCTAACTTTCGAACGACTCAAGCTATGCGCTTGAAATTTTGCACAAATACTTCTTATTAGTGTAGGTCAGTTTGGATTGTAAATGGACCAAGTCGATCCATTATTTGATATAGCTGCCATATAAACCGATCTTGGGTCTTAACTTCTTGAGGGCTCTGAAATGTTGCAGAAAGTGTTTTGTAATGACTTCCTACAACTGTGCCAAGCATGGTTGAAATCGGTCCATAACCTGATAAGCTGCCATATAAACCGATTTTGGATCTTGACTTCTTGAGCCAATAGAGTGCGCAATTCTCATCCGATTTGGGTGAAATTTTGCATGAGGTGTTCTGTTATGACTTCCAACAACTGTGCTAGGTATGGCACAAATGGGTACATAACCTGATGTAGCTGCCATATAAACCGATCGCGTATCTTGACTTTTTGAGCCCCTAGAGGGCGCAATTCTCATCCGATTTTGCAGAACTTTTGTACTACGGCTTCTCCAAGACCTTCAACATAAGTGTCCAATATGGTCTGAAACGATCTATAGCTTGATACAGCTCCCATATAGCCCGATCTCCCGATTTTGCTTCTAGAGCCCCTACAAGGCCCAATTCTTATCCGGTTCATTACCTGATATTAAAACTGATCTTGGGTCTCGACTTCTTCAGCTTTTAGAGAGCGCAATTCTCATTCGATTTGGCTGAAATTTTGCATGAGGTGTTTTGTTATGAATTCCAACAACTGTGCTAGGTATGGTACAAATCGGTACATAACCTGATGTAGCTGCCATATAAACCGATCTGGAATCTTGACTTTTTGAGCCTCTAGAGGGCGCAATTCTCATCCGATTTTGCAGAACTTTTGTACACCGGCTTCTCACAAGACCTTCAACATACGTGTCCAATATGGTCTGGATCGATTTATAGCTTGATAGCCTGATCTCCCGATTTTGCTTCCTAAGCCACTACAAGGCGGAATTCTTATCCGAATGGACTGAATATTACACAACGACTTTTACAATGTTCAGCATTCAACTCATTTATGGTACGAATCGGACTATATTTTGATATAGCTCTAATAGCATAATATTGGGTTGCCCAAAAAGTAATTGCGGATTTTTAAAAAAAAAGTAAATGCATTTTTAATAAATCTTAGAATGAACTTTTATCAAATATACTTTTTTTACACTTTTTTTCTAAAGCAAGCTAAAAGTAACAGCTGATAACTGACATAAGAAAGAATGCAATTACAGAGTCACAATCTGTGAAAAAATTTGTCAACACCGACTATATGAAAAATCCGCAATTACTTTTTGGGCAACCCAATAGTTCTTATTCATTATTCTTTATTTGCCTAAGAAGAGATGCCGCGCAAAGAACTCGACAAGTGCGGTCCAAGGTGGAGGGTATATAAGATTCGGCCCGGCCGAACTTAGCACGCTCCTACTTGTTTATTTTCAAAGCAAGCGCGAAAAACGCTTCGGAACTGTTATCTTGCATCCAATCGGCTTTTCTCTCAGCTCTGCTCGGCGTTCACTATATTATGTACAAGCTTATTTGTATTGACTTGTATTTAACCAGTTTTTTCGCAATCACAATCTTTATCGCATTGATAATCTTCAATCGGCTGTCAGGGCGCACTTTGTTCGCAGCCTTAGATAAGAGTGCTCATTAGGGTGGATCAATCTTGTCACAACCTTAATCTACCACAAATTCTAATACGTTATTCCCTGGAAACCATAAGCCTAAAATCAAAATCAAGTTACCGGATTTTAACGACAAAATCGCAAGTTTGCTTAACTTTGGTCCAAAACCAAAGATTGTTGTTACGAACCAAAATCTCGAATTGATTTAAGACCACTGGTTCCTTGGACTGAACTTCTTAGAAATTGTCGGCGATAAGGTTTTGATAAGCACTTATTTAGTATATTTTGACCCCTGCAAAATGATCTAACCTTTTGCTCACTGTGCTTTTGATTTGTATGATATACAAGCGTCCAGTTGTTTTATTTGTGAGCATTCTATTAAAATGTGTGGAACCTTTACGGCTATCAAACATCATTGTAGTTATTTGTAGACATTAATTAATCGATTAATAATTACTGTTATATATAACTCATACGCTTTATTCTCTTATGATATGGTCATTGCCACATTTTTAAATAACATTGACTTATTGTTGTTCAAACATCGTATTTGTCATATGGTTTTACTTGTTTTTTTTTGTGTTTGTGTTTTGTAAAAAGCTTTGATACGTTATTTAAGAGCTTGCAAGCCAAATGGTTTTGGATGATTCATCAAAGCATTGGCATGGACGATTAAATATGAACGTATACTTATTTTCTGTGTTTACAGAACATGCACATGACACCATAGGAGGGGGTTTATTATGCGTGCCTTCCTTTTTTCATTTCTAACAGCTTGAGAAATTGGTCTACATGGGTTATACCTCAAGGATGGTTCGTTTGAGACGGCCCTCCACGTAGTGGAATGAGATGTAGAGACATGTCTCCAACTGTAAATGTACTGTAAATGTGTATAACACAACGTTGAGATAGGGTCAATAATCGCCCCTCTATACTCTGGCGCACAGTAAAAAATGCAATAGGATTATCAAGGCAGATCTGGGAGATAGTGTAGACAGAAGGCAGATAACAAGTGTTATTGGATCTCAGCAGGAATTGTACAAAGGTGCACAGGAAAAAATAAAAATCGGTTTCAATCACAAAATTAATTTATCTAATTAATTTTTTAATTGAAACTGCTTCCATCACGTATCAATTAAACAAGGATTTTGAAAAAGTTCAATAAAAAAATTTTTCAATTAAAAAATTTGCATATTCAATTAAAAAATTGATTGGGAATTTTTGAAATTTTCAAATAATTTTTTAATTGATCCGATAAAAAATGATTGAATTTGTTCAAATTTTCAATTGATTTCTTAATTGATCCAATTGAAAACATGATAGAAATTTTCAAAATATCCAATTTATTCTTTAATTGGATCAATTAAAAATTCAATTGAAAATATTATATTTTTGCGAAAAGCGAGCTTTATAGGGCGCACCTTCGATTTCGATGCAACATGGTTTACATATATAAAACGCCTGGAACACGAGTTTGAGCTTTAGGTTTGGATCCATCATCACTCCTTAGAAATAAAACACCAAAAGGAGGGTTTTCCAAAAATGGAACGGAAAGTAATATTTACCGAATTATAAAGAAAGAGTAGCGAGGCAGTAACTTCATGAATTACATGCATTAGGGAAGTAAACCCAACAGAAAAACATTTATCTAGAATATGTTATAATTACATCGAAGCTAAAGAAGCCGTTTCGCCATTACTATGCATATTTCAATCATTAATGTGATTAGAAATCGCGCCTTGATATTTAAAAATTTGTGGAGGAGTTTAATCTTCTTTATATAAAGAGAATTGATAAAAACTAAAGAATATTTATATAAACTGACAGTCATAACAGTGCGGTTGAGTTCAAAAATGTTTCCGATACCATTAAAAAATTATATAAACAACTTACTGCCGAGACCACTAACATTTTTGTTGTCACTCGTTTCGTTCGCCAACTCAGCTGTTTTCCCTCTATAAAATCCGCTGTTTTCAATGAATTGGCGAACGAATTGAGTGGCAAAAAGAAAAAAAGTTTGTCTTCTAGGCTGATATTGTTTAATTAAAAAAGATAAATTCTTCAAACACGTTTTATATATAAAAATTTTTAAGATTCAATTAACAAATGATTGAATCAATTAATTATTTAAATGAAATTTTCAAATATTTTAATCACGATCGTAATGAAATAAAAACATTTCAAGTTCAATTAAAAAAATTTATGAATGAATTAATTTTTCAATTAAATTTGACAGAAGTTTCAAACACAATCGCAATTAAAAAAAGTAAGAGCGTGCTAAGTTCGGCCGGGCCGAATATTTTATACCCTCCCCCATGGATCGCATTTGTCGAGTTCTTTGCGTGGTATCTCTTTTTAGGCAAACAAAGGATAATAGAAAATAATTTTTATGCTATTGGGGATATATCAAGTTATAGTCCAATTCGGACCATAAGTAATTTGAATGTTGAAGACCATAGTAGAAGTCATTGGGTAATATTTCAGTCCATTCGGATAAGAATTGCGCATTGTAGGAGCTCAAGAAGCATATTGGGGCGATCGGTTTATATGCTAGCTGTATCAGGCTATAGATCATTTAAGAACATATTGGACACGTATGTTGAAGATCATGAGAGAAGCCGTTGTACAAAATTTCAGCCATATCGGATAAGAATTGCGCCTTCTAGGGGCTTTACAAGTCAAGATCCCAGATCGGTTTATTTGGCAGTTATATCAAGTTATGTATTGATTTTAACCATATTTATTGCAGTTGTTGCAAGTCATAACAAAATACTTCAAGCTAAATTTCAGCCAAATCGGATGAGAATTGCGCTCTCTAGTGGTTGAAGAAATCAAGATCCAAGATCGGTTTATATGACAGTTATATCAGGTTATTGACCAATTTCAACCATACTTGGCATAGTTGTTGGAAGTCAAAACACAAAATTTCAGGCAAATTTTCAGCCAAATCGGATGAGAATGGCGCCCTCTAGTGGCTCAAAAATATCGGTTCATATGGCATATCAGGTTATGAACCGATTTGAATCATATTTAGCACAAACCAAACCAAAATTACCATTACGTCCTCTAGATATCAAGACTCAAGATCGGTTTATATGGCAGCTATATCAAACATGGACCGATTTGGCCCATTTACAATCCCAACTGACCTACACTAATAAGAAGTATTTGTGCAAAATTTAAAGCGGCTAGCTTTAGCAAGATCACAAAAAAATCACTGAGAAGGTGTGCACGTGAGTCGTTAGTAGTCGTGTCACTCGTGAATCACGTGTGAGTACCGTGATTTTGAGTTAGACCCAAAACTAATCACGTGATTGTGCGTGAGCGTGATTGAATTAAAATTCTTCATTAGTGTGCGTGAATCATGATTCACAACGCTAATCACGACATACGAGAAAATCACGAACCGAACGAAAAATTACGACTTAGGGTTGGTATTCTATTCTGCTTTCGGATAAGTCGCTAAAATTTTTAATTGTTTGGCGAGCGAAATTTGAGAGCAATCAAATGTATTTTTTTCCATTCCAACACGGTTTTTATATCTGCTCTTATTTATATAATTATATTTTGAATAAAAAAACGATGCCAGCCATGCCAGCCATAATGGTTTCAAGGGTTGCAAATATAATTTTTGTATGCCATTTTCCTCACTATAAGAAGAGTAATTCTTTTTCGCCAATTTTTCTTCTATTTGTCACCGAGGTTTGCACACAAATTATTCGTTTTTTGGAAAAATATTTTTTCAAACGTGATTCGCAAGTTTATGGCGAGTCGTGATTTTTTATCGAGTCGTACGTGAGTAAAGTTTATGTTTGGTGAGTGTGCGTGAGTCAAGTTTTTGTCTCGTAAGCGTGCGTAAAAGTGTATCGACATATTTTTTGTCTCGTAAGCGTGAGTGACTGAGAAGATTGTCAAGATAGGATATTAGAAATGGGATGTAGTACCCTTAACTCTAAGAGTATAAGTTACAGAATCAGCCTACTCTGCAGTTGTCGAATCGAAACTACCCTGTAAAAACAATATGGAGCAGAGAAGTTGAAAGGCCTTCTAGCCCTGTACTAGGACGCCCAATAGGAAGGGGGCATTAAACCCAAGAATGCTTTACAGGATATACATAGCCATTATAACACCAGTGCTGACACATAGGCCATTACTATGCGGAAAGGCTGTGGATGGTAGTAATCAAAAACCCTCTTCTAAAGTTTTATACTGTTATACAGCAATATTTCTTTACTTTAGTTTAATTAGCTATGATAGAACAAATGCCCATAAGCCAAACTTAGAATAGCGTTCCAAGCGTTTCGATCTTTTGCGCTCCTTCTAAAATCTCTGACACCAGATTTGGAGATATCTTTCACCACTTGCTCTTTCCATATGATTTTTTGTCGTTTCTGGTTGCTTGTACCACAATACTCGCCTTTAAAAGACTTTAAAACTGAAGCTTCTTCATTCATTCTGACATGACCTAGCCAACGCAACCTATGTATTTTGATACGTTTAGCTATGCTAATGGCGCACAGTGGGAGAAAATCGAAAAAAACTAGTAAATAAATGTGCCGTGTGAGAACGGGAAGGGATATCTCTTTGTTAGCACTGTTAGCGTGATTGTGTGAACATGTTCAAGGAAATGCAAATTTCGATGTGAGAAAATGACCATGGACCCGCTATACGATGTTGAGTAATAAATCAATATTTTGAAGTGCTGCAAACGGTGTAGTAAAATTACTATAAAACTGGGAAAGATTGACCCAAAGTTATTTATGTGTGGATAGTAAATTTTTCCATCAGTACACCTTCGTGCTTTTGTATGTACTATACTCTGCTTCCAACTACCTTTCATTAGTTACCCATATTCTCTAAATCGGTAAAAATGTGTACTATTGGGGGTTTTGAATGTAGAGAGGTCTCCAAGACACCATGGAAAAAAATTTGTAAACAGATTTATACTCTACTTTCAAATACCTTACACTTGATACATATATTTTCAAATTTTAATATCAAATTCGTACTCTACTCTTAAATACCTTTGATCTGATACCCATATTGTACCAATCGGTAACATGTTCGTTTGAGTGGATTTTGGGATGGGCCATTCCCCCATGTTATTTGACCCCAAAGTTTTACACCATTTTTGTGTTTTTTTATTACCATAAGAGGGAAAACAAAATGTCGCTTAAACAGGTGCACCCATTATGGCGTTTTTGAAAATTCCTGTAAGGGTAGGGTTCGCCCCCCTTCGAATATCAAAACATGAAGTGCCTCATTTTCACCGGGGGCCAGACTTCATGAAAATCGTTTCAACGAAACACTTTAATTTTTAAGTAATAGGTTCAAACTGGTGAAATGAACAGTTTGTTAAAATCACCGTTCACCGTATTGATAGTCCAGGGACCATCCCTCGGCCAATGACAACCGATAACATCACTAGTTTGTGGACCGTCCTATGCCCCGCTAGGTAACTACATCGGCACACGTTTGGTAAGCATTTTTTGACCCACCCTAATGTCTACATTGAATTCATAGAACCAGTCATGTCTTTTTTTTAAGAAACATTTGCGTATTTGATATTCTCGTGATTCTTCATTTTTACGTGGCCCAATGAAAGATGGGCACATCCAAATGTGTCTTTGATTCACATGCATTGTTGCACCAACAACTACACGAGAAAAAATAATTTTTCTCAATTACAAAAAGATAAAACAAACAACAAAAATAAAATATGTATACAACTAAATGCCATTACTTACCGTGCATCATGTTGGGCAACATAGATGACGTTTTTATATACAATTTCATTGAGGCACAACTGCCTTGAGGTATTCTGCCACCAATACCCTGTACACGAATATTTTTCTCAAGGCGTTTTACCCGTTTAATGCAAATGTTCTTCTTGAATTGTTTGGCTCTTATCAAATTGTTCGTTTTCTCAGGGAAAATGACAACGATCGTTGCAATGTCAAACATAAAATTGTTAAATATGTTGCTGTTGATGCAATGTTGATAACAACCACCAATCCAAGGATGTTGCCAAGGTATTGTTGCTGATTGATTGAATGTCTTTGAATCGATGAAATATTGATGCATAGCAGTAATGCCACGCGCACAAATGTTGCGATAAATGTTTTTTCTTGTTATACACAAACTTGGTTGATTATGAGGGGGTATGGGGTGGTCGATTGAGTTTGCTGATGCTTGCAAGGAAGAAGAATCAGCACTATCAGCCAACATAATAGAAGAGAAGAGAGAGCGAGCGACGCGGACGCGAGCGTATGTGTGGCACAATGTGTTGTTGTTTTACGTAAAGAATTCACGTGATGTTTAAGGGGGGTTTCTTTCCTCTTGTTGTTTAAGCAGTTTTCGCCTAAAACTATATTTCTAGTTCTTCTCCACTTTTATTTTTCTAACGTTGATAAAGCGTTTTTCGCAAAATCTTTATAGTTTATGAAAGTATATTGTCAGTTAATGAAGGCACTATTATATTTGTTTTTAATTTACTTTTTGTTTTTTACTTATTTTCACTTCTTTTAATACGAAAAATATGATATATTTATAAACGTTCTATGAACATAAAATCTTTATAACGTTCTTCACGAGCACTGAAAGCCATTAGGTTGGATTGAAACACACAAATTTATTGAAATGACTGAATTTCATGAACTTTTTCAACGTCGTTAGTCACAACACACACAAAAGAAACACTTTCTTACTTCCTCGAGCTTTCGACTTTTGTTGAATTTTTTTCGTTTACGTTCGGGGTACGCAAAACTTAGTTATCGATTTACAAATTCTTTTAGGTATATTGCTTTTGTTAAATATTTAATTGGTGTTTTAAATTTGTGATTGGTTATTAATTTCTGTTGTTAATTATACAACGGCTGGAGCGAGCTGCTTGTCTGCGTTTGCTATCATCCGAAATTGTTTGACGAATAAACTGAGACTGAACTGTGTTGAAATTATCTGTCAGTTCGTTTGCTCGGTTTAGTTGGGCCTCCAGTTCATTCATTCATTTGCAAGGCATTGTTTGCTTGTGTGTGTATGTGAATGTGCTTTAGCAATTTGCGGGTTGTTTCCCACCAGCAGTAGACGCACTCTTTGCTTTGTTGTTCTATTGACGTAGTATTAAGGGTTGCCATTATTAAAATTTTAGTTGGATCAAAAAATTTGCAATAGTTGGTTGCTACATTTATAAACCTGACTTGAATTGCTCGTATTAAATCAATAGCATATGAAATCAAGGCGTATTTAATAAGGTGGCCGCATCAGCACAACTGATGGAATTTGATATGCCAAATCATTTTTGAATTCGCATTATAAAAAATTAAACTTCAAAGTAAATTTTTTATAAATTGATTTTTGTGTTTGGTACTGTTTTGTTTTTTAAACTTAGGTTATAAAATGGTACGCCTTTAAGAACCTTATTCGCTATCAGCTTCACCAAGGGAACTTGGGTTTATTTCGTGGCACCCGAAATAGATCCAAAAAGCAATGAAGAACAAATGCAAAATTTTTGGCGGTACAATGCCAGATATTATAATGAAGAATATAAGGACCCAACATGTATGACAACAATGGGGACCAGGCGGTCCCTCCAATCTGCCAATAAATATACAAATATGCACCTATTGCCTGAAAATAATTTATACAGGAAAAAGGTGTTCATTAAGCCATACTCCCGAACCCATTTAGGTAGTGCCACAAAAGGTGCAACCATCAAACACCACGATTTCAAAGTCCTGACATTGCAATTGCTTGTTACAAGCCCTATTAGTAGTGAGAGCGATAGCTCCATCCCATTTAGGAGAACCAAAGCCACCAAAATACTTCATATTGCTGAATAGCACCAACATTATCTTACGGGGGTTTACGTCAAGCCCATTGGAAAATCTTGGCAGCATACTATATGCTCTCTGAACGGCCACACACTAAGATGAAAACGTCATCTCGAAGCTAACAAACTTTAGCCCCGTCTTTTTCAAACGACCTAAAAATTCCACAACTATCCAAGAGCCCTAAAAGGGTTACAAA
This sequence comes from Stomoxys calcitrans, assembly GCF_963082655.1. NCBI lineage: Eukaryota > Metazoa > Arthropoda > Insecta > Diptera > Muscidae > Stomoxys > Stomoxys calcitrans. Next base: position 101,999,694 of record NC_081553.1, on the reverse strand, counting down.
AACCGTCCTTAAGCTCTAGTCACAATATTCCTATTGGAGCCCCTTGCTAGTGGTAGGCCAATATTCTGCCCATCAACATCGTATGAACTCAATTCAGGAGGAATCCTCATGTTCACCGAAGAGTCATACATTTGACACATGTTATGTGTGGAGACAAACGTCTATGATGTTGGAATCAATCCCAGCCCCATTGGAATTGAGCTAGAACTACCCTGATCTACCGTGGAAGTTTAAAAGCATTCTTGGTAGCTATTGGAAGCTAGCTTACCGCTACAACAACCTAGTGAAAACTATTTAAACCTTCTATCTTGATGGTTTTGTCTGGAGCTAATAGGAATTTTGAACATGTCTTTTATTTGTTAACTTGGCACTCAAAAATTAATAAACTTCTTTCTTCTTGCTCTGATTGGTCGAAGCAAATTCGCCGAAAACTGAAAATGTCACAGCGAACTGAATTTACTTTGACCACCTTATAAATACGCCTCGTATAAAATATTTAAGAGTACAAGCAGGGCTGCTAGACGTGACAATTTTACGCCATTTTGACGATATTTTTGTCCAAACTTTGGTACTTTGACGCTTTCGGATTTGAATCCCTTTATAAGTTGACGATTTTTTGCAGGATCTATTTGTACTGAAATTGACATCAAATTAGAGTAAACAATTTCAGAATTATCGTTTATGGCTGACTTTGTACGACATATTGCCCTGTTTTATTGTAAATAGCGGTTATTTTAATGGCCGACGTTGTTTTTGAATAACTTTAACGAGTTGCTCATTTGTGTATCTTTCCATCATTTAAATCGAAATTGACTGAAATTGAGAAATGTCAAACGAAATGCAGAACAAAGCTTGACATCGGACATGAAAATATAACAACCATTTATATATTACTAATCCTTCAATCATATTTAAGTCTAAATGCCATATTTTTTATTATGGTTTGTTTGGTTTTTACAATAAATATATATGCTCATTATAACAAAATTATATATGTATTTATTATATTTTTGAAAATTGGTAATTTGCTTTCTCAGAGTTCAGCTGTTGAAAACTCACCCCTAAAAACTTAACAAAGATCAGCATACAAATGTTGACGAAATTTTGTGCTGTTTTGTTAAAATTAAGTTAATTTGTGACATTAAAGTGATGTTATTGTAAAAATATAGCTGAAACGAATAATAAACATACCAAAAATGTATAATTATGTGTTTATTATGTTTACATATTATTCTTCATCGTAAATTAAAGCAATTTAGTTGGTACTCCCTGCCAAAAAATGTATGAAAAGTTTTCACATTGTTCGGGGGGAATTTTGTTTTAGACATCGATTAGAAGTCTAAAGTACGGCAATTTTCAAAATAAATGTTGGCAACCCTAAAGTTTAGTCTACCTGAGAAGAGAGATAAAAGAGAAACTTTACACTCACACAAGATGACAACATGAATATACCTTTTTCCGTGTGACCTGAAATCTGCGTTTAATTTTTTTTTACCATCGAACACAAAACATGAACTTGACTTCACAGACACATACAGTGTATATGAAAATAATACGCATAAAATCATACCCAAATGTAATTTTTTTTAGAAAATTTTATAAAAATTGGTGGCGTGTAGATGGCGATTCATGTGTGTACCCATCTTCTACAATAAAGTAGGTATGTATTAAAATAAAATAATACTTAAGCAAATAACTTACAGCGGTCAAAAAAAGTATTCATCAAAAGTAGTATTCAAAATTGATAATAAATTCACTTATTTTGGGTAATTGAAGAAAATTTAAAGTAAACAAATAATGCAGTTTTATGCAATAGTTTATTTTTCGTAATATGTTTTAAAATAAATTCAAAAAATAAATTTAATTAGCGCAAAAAATGCAATTTTATATAATAACACCAAAAACAGAACAAAAAAAGTATTCATCATTGATGTGCTATCATCAAAGTCAAATTCAAATATTATTTGGGAATCCCCCTTTTCTGTTTTATTTAGTAAAGGAGGCTTTGCCCTTGACAGCAAATATTTAATTTCATTGAAAATATAGTTTTTGTCAAAATGGGTCGTAAGCAAAACGAGGTTTCTGATGAGGTAAAAGTTTTGATAATAAAACACCACAGGAATGGTTTAACTCAAAAAACTATCAGTGAAATATTAAATAGACCACGATCTACTATACAATCCATCATCAGAAAGTGGACAGAAACGAAAACTGTTGACAATAAACCAAGATCTGGTCGACCAAAAGCACTTTCAGTTGGAGATGTGCGTTGGCTAGTGCGGCAAGTTCAGAAAACTCCGAAGACAAATGCGACCATTCTTCGTAAAAACACTATGGAATATTTAGGGAAGGAAGTTACTACACAAACAATTCGAAATACACTCAAAAGGCATAGTTACAGAGGAAGAACTGCACGTAAGAAGCCCTTTATAAATAAAATAAACCGAGTGAAAAGGCTAAACTTCGCAAAAATGTATGTAAAACAGCCCGAATCATTTTGGAAAACAGTCATTTTTGCAGACGAGAGCGAGTTTAATCTTTTTGGGTGCGATGGAAAGGTCATAGTGTACAGAAAACCAAATACAGAGCTTGAAGAACGAAACACAGTTGCTACTGTAAAACATGGTGGAGGTGGTTTAATGGTTTGGGGGTGTATGGCGGCTTCAGGAGCGGGAAATCTTGAAATTATTAATGGAGTAATGGATCATAAGTATTACATTGACATTTTAAAGAGGAATTTAAAAGATAGTGCTGTAAAACTTGGGCTTGGTAATAACTTTCAATATTATCAAGATAATGACCCCAAACATTCTGCTTTAAATACCAAGATGTGGATGCTGTATAACTGCCCCAAAGTCATTAAAACTCCTCCTCAAAGTCCCGACTTGAACCCAATTGAACATCTTTGGGAACATCTCGAACGCAAATTGAGAACGCGCAATTTTTCGAGCAAGAGTCAAATGCAACAGGTGATAATGGAGGAATGGACTAATATAGACCAAAATATAACCGCTAAATTAGTCCAATCGATGTCAAACCGTTTAAAAGAAGTTATAAGACGCGGTGGTCGAATAACAGAGTATTACTTTTTTTAAATTATGTTATTTATTTTTTTGTTTTTTTGCAATGATGAATACTTTTTTTGTTTAATTTTTTGTGTTCAGCTGTAAAATGGCCCTTTTTGTTCCAATAACTACTATTTTTTTTCTTTAAAAACAATGAAATTGTGTACATATATATCACACAAGCACTACTGCATCATTAGTTTAATATGTTTTTATTCCAATTGTCTTTTGTAGACTTATTAAAAAAAAAACATTGAATGATGAATACTTTTTTTGACCGCTGTAAGTAAAGTGTTTTTCTATTAACGATTTCCAACAAAATCAGTCATGTTTAGTCATATATCATATACGTCATCTTCAATCGATGCAGGCATGCCATATAGGTCTGTTCGCGTAGTTTTCCAGTAAAAATTTGCAGGAGAGTAAGAATAGCCTTTACTCTCTTTTGCTTTTAATTTGAATTAAACATCTGAATTTTATAAAACAGCTGTTCGATCCTGCAAATTTCTGCTGGGAAAAAACCTCCAGTAGAAATTTCCAAGCTCTCCGATACCAAACACTCAAAAATTTGCTTGTTCTCACGCACTCTCCCGCTCTCTTCTGCTGGCAAATAAAGTACGCGAACGACTTCCAGTAACAATTTGTACAAATTTGCACAAATCTTTGAGTACGCGAACACACATAATATTTGGCACACTGATATCTTTGAAAGCTCGATTTTTAGCTAAGAACAGAATGAATGTAACTACATATATAAACATCCTCATTAAATTAGTTTATTTTGTTTCTTCTTTAGTTTTTGGTTTAGCTTGTTTCTTTGTTATGTCTATAAAAAGGTCCCTAAAATGTGTACACTTTTGCTCAACACTGTGGATTAATTCTATGTAATATGTATGCATGTATGTATGTGTATTTGTAAGCTATTTCTCTACCGCAATTACAAAATTTTCGCAAATCATTGTTATTCGCTTAAAATTTTTTAAAACAACAACAAGAGCACATTTAAAACTAGCTGTGAAACCAAGTATAGATGATGATAACCGCCTTGCGACTGTTATCAAAAGTGATTCATTTTGTGGGGGGTCTAACCATTGAACGATAAGGCAAAATCGTTGGTATGAAGCTGTTTAGTAGCGTTTTGTATAAGTGGTATGTACCTACATATAAATGTACACATGTTTGTAGATTGATGTTCAAACAAAAGCTAGCTTTTGTGGCTTTATAACTAGCCTATTTTTTTGGCCTTAGACAAGATTTTGCATGCGTAAGTTTTAATCGCAACATATAAACACACATCTTAGTATATATGTATGTGTGTACGCCTATTTATGTTATGTGCTTTTGTAGTTTGGAAACTTCATGGAGGTGTGCTTGCCGTCCCCACAAATGTTTGTATTTATGTATGTACATGTTTGTTGTTACAAACTATGTATGTCATGCTTTTGCTCTCCGCTTCCACTGTTGCTGGGCGCATCATTATTTCCAACTTGTTTGTTGTTCTTGTTTTAAGCTCTTTCTTGGGGGCCGGCCAATATCAAATTGGATGATGCAAGACTTTAAATTGTTTACGATATGCAGCTGATGGCATTGTTGGCAAAGGTTCAGTGGATATCCAAATCAGCTGTGTATGTTGGTTATGCTTATGCGCTTTGTTGCAAAAAAATTCATAGCAGTATGGTGAGAGCTTAGCAACATGTTGATAAAGTGGTCACTCAAAAACATTTTTATATTTATCGAACGTCTCATCATCTTCCCCGCATGCCCTAGACATGCTATCACTTGCCGCACCAATTGTACATAAGTTAGCTCGTATTCCTATGTGTCGCGTTATGATACCAATAGCTATACTGACCTCCTTCTTATTTCTTTTCAGTAATAGCCTCTTCATCTCACGATCTGGATCTCCCCATAGTATTTCCGCGGTCCTACCGAACGTTTCACTGTTCCTCAATGTTCCCGCCCACTCCCTTAACTCGGACTGCGTCGACCCGAAAGGCTTCGGGTTAACCAAGTTTATTGACGGCAGACCTCTGGCCTTCACCGCCAAATCGTCTGCCTTTTCGTTTCCCCTTACTCCGTTATGGCCCAACACCCAAACGATGCGGATTTGGCCATCCTCGGAGAAGGCGTTAATCTCCTCTTCCACTGCGAGACTGTTCGTGACCTTACCGTCCTGGTTGTTATTGCCCTTATGGCAATTTTACTGTGGGAAAAGATATTCACACTCGATGTCCACGCGTTAGCACCACACCACTTCACGCATTCCGTGATCGCCTGGATCTCCGCTTGCAGGACCGTATTATGGTAAGGTTAGACTGTCAGATCTCACTTCCTGGGTTCTCAATGTAGACCCCCAGGCCCTCTTTGTCCTCTATCTTTGTTCCATCCGTATAACATGATTTTCCAGATAGCAATTCTAGGGTTCAGTCAATCCAAGACTGTGCCGATGCCAGCAGAGCCGACTTCAAGGTTAATCTCAGGTATCTGATCAGAAACCTCTTCCCTACCTTTCAAGTTTCCTATCGTCGCCTCGATTATACCGCTATGGTATGAGCTGCTCCCATCCTTAATCCATTCTCCCATCGCCTTAAGTCTCATAGCCGCATTGGCTGCCTCACACTTAATCAGTATGTCAATGGGTCGGATATCTAGAATAGTCTCCAGTGCCCTAGTGGGCACTCGCTCCGCCTATGCCAAGACAACATGTTCTCTGAAACTGTTGTATGGTCCTTATGTTGCACTTTTTCTCCATAGCAGTCCACCAAACTACTGAGGCATAAGTAAGTAGTGGTCTAATCACGCTCCTGTAGAGCCAGTAGACTATCCTCGGATTCAGGCCCCATTTCGAGGCCCGTCTACATTGTGCCCAACATCTGTGAGCCTTCTCAGTACGCTCCTGAATGTGATACTCCCAATTCGGTTTCCTGTCCAAGATCACACCTAAGTATTTGACCTTGTCAGATATCGAAATCATCTAATTGAGGAAACGTGGTGCGTTTAATTGGCCCACCTTCGACTTCCTCGTGTACAGGCAGATTTCAGTCTTCTCAGGGTTAACATTGAAACCTCTGGGTCTAGCCCAGTCATATGCCATATGAAAGACCAAAAGAAAGAAAAGTCATGGGACACAATTTACCCACCTGTTCCTTAGCATATGGTTTATCCAGTCTCTAAGGACCGGGTCCACCCGGTACTGGTCTAAGGATTGGATCAGTGTGTCGGTCCGCACATTCTCAAAAGCCCCTTCGATGTCAATGCATACCACAATGGTGTACGTTTTGGCATCGAATGATTCTTCTATTTTATGCACATCCTCGTGCTGGGCAGTCTCCACCGACCTTCCCTTGATATAGGCATGCTGTTTGTATTTGAGAGTGACAATCGTTCGCCATATCGTCAGGTCTATCAGATTTGTGCTTACTGTCGTAATGTCAGGTCAGGTGACCAGTCCGGAACCGTTTGGGGTTCAACTGGTAGTAGATTCGGCTACAAGGTCTGACCGGAGTAGTTAATGTGGTACCACGGGAGTCGGGAGCCCCTGGGATTTCGATTCCAGCCCGACTATGATGAGGCCCCAGTGGGGAGTAACGTGGTGGCTGTGGTTTGGGCTCGAATCGCGGGTAGAGCGCAAGCTCGATGTAGAGTTGCATTGCAACCGGGTGCCGTGATCCATAGATCGGAGGGAGTTTTAAATAGTGCTCCGCTCCTAACCAAGGGAGAGAACACGTCCAGACAACGTGAACTCGAATTGGTACCCATGCATAGCTTAGGCTATGTGTGGGGGCGTTGGTGGACGCATTATATTCACCCGGGGTTAAGAGCTCTACAGGATTAGGCCAACGCGGCAGGTGCCCGCCTTAAACACCATTAGGACTTTTTGTACTGTCAGGTGAGCTAGGGTAATTTGCCACAATTCTGTGTACCCTCTTTTCCTAACCTATCTATACATTCCACCAGATCAGTACCTCTCAGGACCAGAACTCACTGTGCTAAATTTGATCGAAATCGGATGAAAAAATACCATTTTACTGGCTCAAGACTTTAAGTCTGGAGATCGGTCTATATAGCGGCTATATATAACTAAAATCTGATTTTATGAGATCAGAAGATCAGGTTTATTTACAAAGAATAGGAAATCATGAAATTTTTTTTGAAAAATGTTTTTATTCCCAAGATATCTGGAAAATTATAAATACCCAACTTTTGGGTATAAATGGGTAAATACCCGGGTACTTACCCAATTTACCGGATAAATACCTTTTGGGCATTTGCACATCGCCCATCTCTACCCATGCTGGATCGCAGCAATCGTGGGGCCGTGGTCTCCTTCATCATATTTTGGACTTACAGGTGAATTGCATTAATTGAATGTCATTCTGGGTGACCACATTGACATGTGGGATTAAATTACTTAATTTTCTTATTTCTGCTATAATTTTTTTTAAAGAGGGGGCCCTTGGTTGCACATCACGGAAACAATAGAGACTTTGTAAAAACTGGATTAAAGTACACAAAATGGATACAAATGTGAGTGAACACATTCCCAAAACAACAAAAGTGAGTGTTCTAAGCTGGGATTTAATCTACGGTGAGACCAAGTAATGAGCAAAAACAACAACAACAACAAAAAGCTAACATAAAAACAAGATTGAAAGATACAAAGTGAGCTGGAGAAGAAGAAGGCAATCATAAACAATTTTAAGAAAACAACAGAACTGCAGGGGAAGAGTTCATGGAAAAGAAAGGCAAGACTGCTCCATTCAGATTCAGTCCAGTGTACTAGAAGTCGTATGGAATTGTAAAACCAAGCTCAGTGTTGGTTTGCCGGCTAAAGAGCATGGTTTGGAAAGCGGATCTAAAGGTTTGCGACTGAAAAAAAATAAGCAAAACAAAGAAAAAGCTCTCATTTTTTTTTTTAAATTTTTGTTACAGGTCTAGCAAAAAGAAAGGCGAACAAAAGAAACAAAAACTTCTTAATCATCTAAAATGGCTATACTATGGAAATTATTGGTGTTATGGCTCATCTCCACTGTTGCAACTTTAGTCACCGCTGGGGAGATTAAAAATGTTTTGCTCCTGCTGGCCGATGATGCAGGCTTCGAGATGGGGGCGTATCTCAACAAGTATTGCCAAACGCCGAATTTGGATAAATTGGCCCGTCGAGGTTTACTCTTCAACAATGCCTTCACTTCGGTAAGTAGCTGCTCACCCAGTCGTGCGCAAATTCTAACCGGCCAGGTTAGCCATGCCAGTGGCATGTATGGCTTACATCAGGGTGTGCACAATTTCAATGCCCTGCCGGGCACCCATTCGCTGCCCAATGTCTTAAGAGAAAAATCCCAGGGTTCCATACTCAGTGGCATAATAGGCAAGAAACATGTGGGCACTGGCGAAGATTTCAAATTTGATTTTGAGCAAACCGAGGAGCAACATTCCATTAATCAAATTGGCAGAAACATAACCCGCATGAAACTCTATGCCAGAGAGTTTTTGAAGCAAGCCCAAGCCGAAGCGAAGCCTTTCTTCTTGATGATCTCCTTTCATGATCCTCATCGTTGTGGTCATATCACCCCTCAATATGGAGAATTTTGTGAGCGTTGGGGCTCAGGAGAGATAGGCATGGGTAGCATACCAGATTGGAGACCCATCTATTATGATTGGCGTAACTTTCAGGTTCCGCCTTACTTGCCAGACACCGATGTGGTTAGGCAGGAGTTGGCTGCTCAATATATGACCATGTCCCGCTTGGATCAGGGAGTGGGCTTGATGCTAAAGGAATTGCAGCAAATGGGCTTTGAGGATAATACTTTGGTCATATTTACCTCGGACAATGGGCCACCCTTCCCCTTGGGTCGCACCAATCTCTATGAACATGGCATAAGGTCACCCTTTATAATGAAATCTCCTCTGGCCAAGGATCGCCATTTGGATACCACAGGAGCCATGGCATCATTGCAGGATATATTCCCCACTGTTTTGGATGTTTTCCACTTGAACAATGACAATTCATCGGCCAGCTCCCTATACAGCAAATCTTTGCTGCCTCTTTTACAAACAGAACCTCCCGCGAATGAGGATGATGCTGTTTTTGGCTCCCATAATTATCATGAAATTACCATGGACTATCCCATGCGTTCGATACGCACTCGCCGTTATAAACTCATACACAATCTCAATTATTGGTCCTACTTCCCCATTGACCAGGATTTCTATACATCACCCACTTTCCAGCAGATAATTAATGCCACTCTCAATCATCAACAATTGCCTTGGTATAAAAATCTTTTGGCCTATTATCAAAGACCCGAATGGGAGTTGTACGATATCAAAGCAGATTCCTTGGAACGCTTTAATTTGGCCGAGAAACCCAAATATAAGGAGATTTTGCAAAAGTTGCGCCAACGCCTATTGCAATGGCAAGTGGATACCAAGGATCCTTGGCGTTGTGCCCCGCATGCTGTACTGCAGGAACAGGGAGTCTTTAAAAAGAATCCGGTTTGCTTATCATTGGGCCATGAGGCCATCAGTAAGCCTTTGACTCGTTATGAGAAATATGTGCTGATTTAAATTGCGTTAGCGCTGGATGGAACCTTTGGTAATTAATCTGCAGTATTTTTGATATTTTTTTTAAATTTTGGTCAATTTTAATAAAGTGTATAAATAAATGCTTATCTATATCTTATCTTATATATAAAAATCAATTTGTGTTTGTTTGTATGTGTGTGTGTTCCTTATAGACGCAAATTATTATAATGATCCCGTGGTGAAAATAGGGTACTAAATTTTTTACTATGTGAAGGGGGGGCGGACCCTCCCCTTTACTCTAATTTTCAGAAACACCAGTTCTCGGTGATGGGTGGTGCGATTTATGTGAAATTTTGTGTGCTCTCTTATAGTTATCCAAATTTCGGATGGGGTACCTAGGGGGGACGCCCCACCCCCAAAACCTACCAAATATATATTCAGACCAATCAGGAAAATATGGGACTCAAATGAAGGGTATTTAGGAAAAGAAAACGTTACTGATATCCAATTGTCGGACCAAGTGTTAGGGGGACCATCCCAACCCCCGAAACACTACTAAAACGTACATATTTACCGACCATGACAATATGGGACTCAAATGAAAGGTATTTGCGAGTAGAATACGAATCTGATATCTAAATGTGGGACTAAGTTTCTGGAGATCCACCCCTTTCCCAAAGCACCCCCAAACAGGACTTATTTACTGATCATGGACAGGACTTATTTACAATATGGGGCTTAAATAAAAGGTATTTGAGTATAGAATACGAATCTGATATTAAAATGTGGGACCAAGTGTTTGGGGGGTAGCCCCTCCCATAACAATATGGGGTTCAAATAAAAGGTCTTCGGGAGTAAAGAACGAATTTGTTACCAAAATTCGGGAAGAAGTGTCTATGGGGTGATCCCACCGCCATAACACAACCCATATAGAAGGTATTTGCTGACCATTCCAATATGGGGCTGTAATAAGAGGTATTTTAGAATAGAACACGAGTTTAATATATATTTTCAGGACCAAGTCAATGAACGGGCCATCCTCCAAAACACGCCCTAAACCAATCATGTTTGCCAATTATGGAAGTATGGGGCTCAAATGAAAGGTATTTGGAAGTAGACCCCGAATCTGATATCAACATTCGGGGCCAACTGCCTAGGGGACGTCACACCCTAAAAGCAACCCCCAAATAGGACGTATTTGCTCACCATGACAATTTGGGTCTTAAAGACAGAAGATCGCGATATTGATAGTTTTAAGGCCCATACCCGAAACCGGACATATTTGCTGACTTTTGCAATAAGGGGCTTAAAAGAGAGGTATTTGAGATTAGAAAACGAATTTGATATCTTATTTTGAGGCCAATTGCAATATGGGGTTCATATAAATGATATTAAGGAGTAGAGCACAATGCTGATATATTTCCAGGGCTAAGTGTTTGGGGAACCACGCCACTCCCAAAAACACCCCTAAAACGGGCATATGTGGGGCTCAAATGAAAGTTATTGGGGACAAATTGATACCCACTTTCGGGACTAAGTTTCTGGGGATCTACCCTTTCCCAAAACACCCCCCCCCAAGGAGTAAAAATTTTTGGGCCAAGTGTTTGGGGAAGCCTCATCCCATAAACCTCCTTAAACCAATGGCAATATAGGGTTTAAATAAATGGTTTTTGAGAGAAGATCACGATGCTGATATTTTTTTCAGGGCCAATTGTATAGGGGACCACCTCACCCTTACTCCGTTATGGCACGGCACCCAAACGATGCGAATCGTGCCATCTTTAGAGAAGGCGTTAATCTCCTTCTTACACTGCAAGACTGTTCCAGATCTTACCGTCCTGGTTGTTATTGCCCTTATGGCAATTTTACTGTCGGTAAAGGTGTTCACACTCGACGTCTTCGCGTAAGCATCACACCACTTCACGTGATCGCCCGGATCTCCACCTGCAGGACCGTATTATGGTCAGGCAGTCTAAAACAGAACTCGGTCCTTGGGTTCTCAATGTAGACCCACTCTGTCCTCTAGCTTTGATCTATCCGTGTAACACGATCTTCCAGAAGACAATATTAGGGTTCCGTCAATCCAAGACTGTGTCGATGGCTGCGATGCCTCGCACTCGCCTTCAAGGTTCATCTCAAGAATCCGATTTGAAACCTCTTTTATTCCATCCAGGTTTCCTATCGTCGCCTCAATTGCACCGTGATGGTATGACCTGCTTCTATCCTCTATCCATTCTCCTATAGCCTTAAGTCTCATAGACGCAGTGGGTGCCTCACATTTAATTTGTATGTCAATGTGTCGGTTATCTAGAATAGTACCAAGTGCCCTAGTGGCCGAGGTCCTTATCGCTCCGCCTGTGCTAAGACAACATGTTCTCTGTACCTGTTGTATGGTCCTTATGTTGCACTTTTTCTCCATAGCAGTCCACCAAACTACTGAGGCGTAAGTAAGTATTGGTCAAATCACGCTCCTATAGAGCCAGTGGACTTTCCTCGGATTCAGGCCCTATTTCGAGCCTACGGCCTATCTACATAGTGCCCAACATCCGTGAGCCTTCTCAGTACGCTCCTGAATGTGGTACTTCCAATTCAGTTTCCTGTCCAAGATCACACCTAAGTATTTGATCTTGTCAGATATTGAAATCGTCTTATTTAGGAAAAGTGGTGCGTAAAATTGGCCCACCTTCGTCTTCCTCGTGAACAGGCATATTTGAGTCTTCTCTGAGTTAACACTTAGACCTCTGGGTCTAGCGTAGTCATATGCCATATACAAGACCTTTTCGGCCCTTTTGCATAGCGGGTTCGGATTCTTAGCCCTTAGAAGTATTATAACATCGTTTGCATAGCAGACGAGTTCAAATCCATTCTCAGTCAGCGTCCATAATAGGCCATTTATGGTGGCAACCCATAAGAGTGGCGATAAAATGCCCCCCTGTGGCGTGCCTTGTGCCACTTTCTCCTTTATATTTATGCCATGGGACACACAATTTATCCACCTATTCTTTAGCATATGGTTTATCCAGTCTCTAAGGACCGGGTCCACCCGGTACTGGTCTATGTATTGGATCAGTTGGTGAGTTCTCACATGGTTACAAGCCCATTCGATGTCAATGCATACCGCAAACGTGTACAACTTGGCATCAAAAAAAATTCTTTTATTTTACGGACATCCTTGAGTTGTTCTTTGTTTCGCGTTGAAGGAGTGTGCCTGCGTTAAGACTACTGAGATGCCTGGGACAAACTTGGAGTTATCGGGATCGGACAGTAAGGTGAATTGGGCCTTGAATAGGGAATCTAGGTTAAGAGAAACGTTTGGGGGTCTCTCTTCGTGTGAAAGGTTTGTACTAAAGTCGCATATAGGGTGTACGTTCCAGGTTGTCGTGCTGGTTCAGACGTATGGCTGTCATACCAGTTGGCCCGTGATGGTGTACGAGCCACATTTTGCGGAATCTCGAAAGGGTGAATTGAACGCCTCAATACTTGTATGTGGCCCCATGAGTACTACAGCCATCAGGCCCTAGGAGGCCTGGCGAGAGGACATTGCTGAGATTTGAGTAACTCCGGAAGTAATCTGGACGCAGCTTTAATTGACCTAAGGCTGACTACTTATCGTGGTTGGACACCGGCCCACGCTGGTATCTACCTTGGCGGAACAGCAGAAGCGGAGGATGGAACGAAGATGGATGATAAAATCGGATATGAACTACTTATCGAGTCCCTTTGTATGAGGAACGATTACAGCAGCTTCTAACGTTGCAGAGCTCGTGCTGTTAAGCAATATCGGAAAAGCGGTCGAATATCTGCATATCTAGTGCGTTTAAGGCTTTTATGAGTATGAATATAACATCTAATTACGCCGATATCGGGACCATCTGGGGCAACTGTACAGTTAATTCGTTTCGAAAAAAGTCGTAGCACCTATTTTTCAAGAATTTATTTGTGCCCATATTTTCCCCCCTTGCATTTTATGTCAAGCCTTAAGGTATGCCATAATTATTTACTCATTGTCTCTAAAGCCGAGCTTTTGTCTTTGCAACTGCGCATGCTTGTCGTTAATTTTTTTTATAGCTTAGCTCCTCATCTGTGGACGTATGTCTAGCATATTCATGGCACCGACATTCAAGTAAAATCAATGCCAATTGTGGGGGAAATAAATTTTGATATATGGCCAACATCCAATTTGAAGTTCAAAGTCTTGTCATTGGAAACCCGAATGGACGCTATTGCCTAGGCCTCTACTATTTATTATATAAGAAAGCCTGTTAGTTAATCATTTTAAGGTGAAGTTCAGTGAATCTAAGACATTTGCAATAGCAAGTGCGGTGAAATTTTTTGGATTATCTATAAATATGGCCAATTTTAAATTGCTAATAATTGCTGTGATTTTAACTGCATTGCTAATAGATGAATTCGCACAAGCAGCTCCAGCGGCAGGACATAAAAAATCCAGACAACAAGGAAAACATAAGAAATCAAATAATATGAAAGGTACCTTTAAACAAGGTAATTCGTTTTATTGAAATTTTTAAATTGAAAATTTACCAAAATGACAACATTTTTGTGTTTTTCTAGCTCCTGGCAAAACCAACAACAATGGCCGAAATGCTAACCTCAATGCATACAGTCCCCGCTCCTGGCCCTCTACGAGCAGCTTCTATCATACACCCATGTATTTGCGTTCTTCTCCCAGCACCATGTATTATCCCATGCGTTGGCCAAATTCTCTCAGCTATTTTAATTCGCCCACTATGATGCCTTCTGGCACGTATTTGCGACGTGCCGATGATTTTCATTCTTTGGCCCCAGCACCTACTATGGCACCCTCCATGATGTCCTTGGAGGGGACAAGCCGCACACCCACTCTAGTGGATTGGAGTGCTTTCACCGGCGGTAATGGTTTAATGGATAACTCATTTGGTAGTTCAAATTTGTGGGCCTTGCCCGAGACAAGCGGCACTGCGTCACCTTCCAAATCGAAATTCAATCTTTTTAACGGTTTCAATTTTAATGATGATGGATTTTTCGGAGGTCTTTTCAATCATTTTAAATAGGCAAAATGTTATTTGAAAATAAAACTATCAGGGATAAAATGAGAACAAGATGTATTGTGTTTTTTTTTCGACAGACAACCACAATTAGAAATTAACTGTACATACATGAAAAGGATGTCATGCTGCTTGTGGTCCGAATGTGAAACCAGGGAAGGCTGTAATCTGTCTGTTTACGACAAAGATGAAGATGGGACAATTGGTTTTCTCAACATGGAATGGTTTCAATATCCAACAAGGTCAAATAATTGGGAGTAATGTGGATAGGAAACTGAACTGGAAGTGTCACATCTAGGGTCGTATTGAGAAGGGACAAAGATGTTGGGCACTATGTAGGCGGGTCCTACCCCCGAAATCGGGCTCTATTCGGGGATAGCCCGCTAGCTGTAAAGAAACGTAATTCCACCAATACTAATATAGTATTGGTGTAATCACTCTTCTCATCAGCCAGGTACTCCGCGGTTTTTTGGTGGACAGCGACGAAGAGCAAAGTAAGGATATTACAACAGGTTCAGAGAGTATGTTGTCTTGAAAATGGTAGGACGATGAGACCCAAGCCTACAAGGGCACTGGAGCCAGTTCTAGATATACGATCCATAGCTGTACAGATTAGTTATGAAGTAGCCACTGCGGCTGTGAGAGTTAAAGATGATGAGAGGGTGGATAGAAGATAGCTGCTGGTCATAACTAGTTGGACTGAAAAAGGTTTTTGATCGCATACCTGCAACAACAGTTGTGATGGTGTGCGTGACACTTCTGCCAGCCGTATTGCCGCTTGCTTGTAGCAGTGTGTTATACACTGAGGCGGCAGCCCTTGCCGATGAAGAACTCCATCGGCTCAATCCGGTACGTACAACCGGCTGCCATGGGCTTGCTTGTTGTTGTAGTGTGTTGTGTTCTTTATTTCGTCTGCTTGATTCTGTTGAAAATCCAGATCCAGGAACACTGCGACTAAGATAGGTTGCATCCAGAGGGATATGTGTCTGAGCTGAGTGGGTCTGGCTGGGCCGTTAAACAGGTAAAGTGTGTCGTGTGGTCCCAGGTAACAATGGGGACACACATCCTGCACATTGGCATCAATCCTTGCTCTGTAGGAGTGGAGGCGGCTGCATCTGCATCTGGATCGTAATTGAGCCAGAACTACTCTGGTTTGCCGGGGGAGATCAATTTCTCCAGGTGCAATGGTAGGCGAACGTTTTCCAAGAACCACATTCACCCGGTAGCTATTCAACGCATCTGCTATCGTGTCTGCATTAATGTTGTCTAGACCCGCTTGATTTAGAGGTTATTTCTTGTAAAGCTGAATCTCACACTCTATATTATGTAGATCCATCTTTAGGCTTCTGGGCGGTAGATACCTATCCACAAGATGATGATTTGGATAGTGCCTGTGATAACATGCCAGAAGGTTTTGCTTGTACAACATGTAGGATCTTTGAGACATCCCGTAGCAGTTTGAAGAGCGGCATTGTGATAGATCTGAATATTTTTCCACTGCGTGTCACATAGATGACGAGACCACACCGGCACTGGTCAACAAGGTTTCTTTGTCTGCACCGGCAAGTGAATTGAGGACCATGGCATGTGGGGAGAATGTGTAAGAGCTATCAAATGTGACGCCAAGTATTTTGAGACACTTGATGGTCGGAATTGTTTCTCCATCGACTTTCACATTCAGCTCATTACTCACCTCAAGCATATTTGTAGTGAACAATGTGGCCAAATATTTGAATAATCTTCGAAATAAGCGACAAGTTCGTTGAGGTTCGTTTAACGGAGATGTCTTCAATGGGCATATGATACGATCTCAATGGAGGGGGTGGAATGGACGATAGGTAGAGGTTAAACAGTGCCGAACACATCACACCACCTTGGGAACTCCCTGTTTCTCTCTACGGAGTTTCGACATCTTATCCCTGGCTGATTAAAGCCACGGTGGTTTAACAGGACGGTGCCACATGCCACACAGCACTCCTAACAATAGACTTATTGAGAGGCGAGGACCGGTCAATTGGCCGCCTAGATCGTGTGTTTAAACGCCTATCTTTTTGTGGGGCTATGTAAAAGTTCAAGACCGCTTCAGTTTACTGGGAATTGTATTACATGCGACTGCAGCAAGGAATACAGCTTGAAAACGGCAAAACCTTTTGGAAGCTTTTTTGCGAACTGCCAATATGAAAAAATTTATCTCAAACCCCATGTTGACGACGAGAGCGAGCAAACAGAAAACATGCTGAGACCTTTGATGAAAATGTATTTTTGACGAGACCCACGGAGACACAGCTTATTTAAAACAGGTGATGCTCTAGGGCTCTTCATTGAGGACACTACGGCAAAGGAAGCCTTGGAGGGCCTAATGGAATATTTCCAGATTACTACAGAAGAAAGCGGACTAAAGAAAGCATATAGTGTACACCATGCTAAGGAGTCGGGAATTGGTCGGACACAAGGAGCACAAAGGGAAATCGGTGAAGAACGGCTTGCACGAGGCTATGGATAAGATAAAATAATATTTCGGTGCCACGATGTACACACATACGATGTGTATTGGCATCGAGGAGGCTTTTATTGATGTGAGGGCCGATACACTGATCCAATGTGAAAACCATTACTAGGTGGATCAGGTCCTTAGAGACTGGATAAGCCATATACTAAGGAAAAAGAAAATGTGGGTTCCATAACATAAGGAAAAGAGCAGTAAAGGGCACGGCACAGGGGGAATTTCGCTACTGCTATGGGCGACCCCCACAAATAGCCTATAAAGGAACCTAACTATAGAATAATTGGAACCTGTGTGCTACGCATTCTACGCAATAGGGCCGAGAGGGTCTTGGATGTAGTATGGGACTGTACTAAAACCTAAGTCGATGAATGTTAATTCATGAAGCTTGAAATCGGCCTGTTGTGAAGACGACGTATTGTAGATTCGAGTAGACGTTACCTCAACAAATGATTTCCAAGCCGACAAGGTAAACAACTTGATAGTGATCTTGGACAGGCATCATATCGATGACACTATCGATTTTTTATTTTTTGTATGAATATCGATTGATATTGTCCCTATCGATACTAACTCAACCTCATCGGTACTAACCCAAAGTTAATTTTTTTGCAAAATTGAATAAAAATAAGCGATTCGACACTGAATATATGGTTTAAGATACATTGAGCCTATAGAGGGCCCAATTTTCATCCGATTAGGCTAAAATATTGAACAATGAATCCTCTCATGATTTCCTCTGAGTTTGTTAAATTTGGTTTTATTTGGTCTGTGTAGTGATATTTTGCTTCTATATAAACCGATCTCCCGATTTTTACTTCTCATTTTCGTTTGAAATACAGGTGATGGGAAATCCATCGAATACTATCGATATTTATTATTAGAAATATCGAAAATATCGAATGTTGCGATTATCGATAGATTGCCAGCTTTAATCTTAACTGGATGCGGAACAATCGGGGCGAACTAAGAAGGGTCGCGGATATTGGTCGTTATGTGTGGCTGTAGGCTAGAAATGGCATCTGATTCCAAAAATAATTGAAAGGCCCTACAGGTGTGCAATTAGACCAATACAAATATACTCTTCGGTGATAAGGTGGTTGGCGAAAGCGAAAAAATGCAACATAACAACAGTTTTGGGAAACGTGTTGTTTTGGCATAAGTGAGGCGATAAGAACCGTATCTAAAGGGTGATTTTTTTGAGGTTAGGATTTTCATGCATTAGTATTTGACAGATCACGTGGGATTTCAGACATGGTGTCAAAGAGAAAGATGCTCAGTATGCTTTGACATTTCATCATGAATAGACTTACTAACGAGCAACGCTTGCAAATCATTGAATTTTATTACCAAAATCAGTGTTCGGTTCGAAATGTGTTCAAATTTTGACAAATTTTGTTCAGCGATGAGGCTCATTTCTGGTTGAATGGCTACGTAAATAAGCAAAATTGCCGCATTTGGAGTGAAGAGCAACCAGAAGCCGTTCAAGAACTGCCCATGCATCCCGAAAAATGCACTGTTTGGTGTGGTTTGTACGCTGGTGGAATCATTGGACCGTATTTTTTCAAAGATGCTGTTGGACGCAACGTTACGGTGAATGAACACATTTCGAACCGAACACTGATTTTGGTAATAAAATTCAATGATTTGCAAGCGTTGCTCGTTAGTAAGTCTATTCATGATGAAATGTCAAAGCATACTGAGCATCTTTCTCTTTGACACCATGTCTGAAATCCCACGTGATCTGTCAAATACTAATGCATGAAAATCCTAACCTCAAAAAAATCACCCTTTACTAGGACACTGGAGACAATTCTAGATGACCGACTCATAGACATACAGATTAGGTATAAGGCAGCCACTGTGGCTATGGGAGATTGGATAGAAGATGGGAGCAGGTCAGACTATGGAGGGATAATCGGGTCGACAATAGAAAATCCGACTAAACCTGAGAGTTTTCAAATTTCGGATACCTGAGACAACACTTGGGGTTGGGTGTGAGACATTGGTGCCATTGGCAATTCTACACCGATGACTTTAAGCTATAGAGGAGAACAGGTCTAGACGTTTACATTGAGGACACAGAGATCGAGTTCGGGTTTCAGCTGCCTGACAACAACGCATTACTGCAGGCGGAAATCCGGTTGATCACGTAATGTGTGAGGTGGAACATTGCCAACTTCAAGACGTCGAGTTTCAACATCTTTACGGACGTGAAGAGTGCCAAAAGGGCAATAGAAAGCAGGACGTGTAGCCAATGAATTGTCTTGGAGTGTAATAAGGATATAATGCATTGTTTGGGTTGTTGTTGTAGCAGTTTGTTGTGTTCTATCTTTCGTCTGCTTGATTCTGTCGAGTGTCAAGATCCAGGAACTCTGCGACTAAGATGGGGTGCGTCCAAAGGGATCTGGGTTTGAGTCGAGTGGGTCTGGCTGGGCAGTTAAACAGGTGACGCGTGGCCCCTGGTTACAATCGGGACATACATCTTGCACGTCGGCATCAATCCTTGCTCTAAAGGAGTTGAGGCGGATGCATCTGCCGGAATGTAATTGAGCCAGAACTACTTTGGTTTGCCGGGGGGAGGTCAATTTCATCAGATGCAATGGGAGGCGGTCTTTATTCAAGGATTACATTCACCCGGTAGCTATTACCGCATCTGTTACCGTGTCTGAATGAATGTTGCCCAGACCCGTTTGAAATGCCGCTAGATTTAGAGGTTCTTTCTTTTAGTGCTGAACCTCACGCTCTAGATCATGTAGATCTACCTTAAGGCTTCTGGGCGCTGGATGATTTGGATGGTTTGTGCGATAACAGCTCAAAAAGTATTGCTTAGACAGGATGAAGTTATGTCTTCGCACTGGTAGGATCTTTGTTTCCTGATTGAGATGGTCCACATGAGAACTGAGAGGCAGCCCGTCGCAGTTTGAAGGACGGCTTTCTAACAGATCTGAATATTATTCCACTGTATGTCACAGAGCTGACGAGATCACACTGGAGCTGCATAACTTACCACGGACCGGCCAAATTGCCTTGTACGTGGTCAACAAGTTTGTCGGCAACCCAAGTGCTGCCGGCAAGTGACTTTGGGACCTTGTTTCTACTTTTGACTTTATAGCAAATTGCTGTGGCATGTGGGGAAAATGTGTAAGAGCTGTCAACAATACGTGTTCGTGTATTGTTTGGGTGCCGGGCCATAGTGAAGAAAGGCGGAGGAAAATGGTAGAAGACTAAGCTGAAAGACCAAGGGACTGCGTCGATAAATTTGGTGAATGCAAACACTTTCAAGGCAGTCCACGAATAGCTCGACATTACTATTTATTACTAAGAGCGTACAACATGTCCATAGTGGGGGGCATGGAGAAGGTTAAAATCCTTCTCTTTGGTCAACCTAACCTATGATGAGCTCAGCAGAAGCGCTGGCATTCACTTTGTGAAGGCTGTTTATTTCCGATTAAGATGAAGTCTCCAATTTTTCCCGAAAGGATTTCCTCATATACATCGAAAAGACCAGAAGGCTCACACAAGTTACGAGCAAGCGCTGGGATATCGATATACGAATACACGGAGTAGATACTCGTGAGGTGCAAGCTAATACTGAGCTGCTTTCGGATGCGAGTGTACCTCTACCCACTTTTCTCTTCTCGTAATCTGAAGTCTATCGACTTCTTTCTCATATACTATTATTCTTCAAACTGAGGTATCCTAAAAGGTCCAAAGAAGCCACCGAGTAAATTCAACCTGAGTAAGATATTTTTTATAAAAAAAAACTGTAAAGGTAAAAAAACTAAAAAAGTTTTTCAAATAATTTATTGATTTTCATTAAATAAAAATAAAATACTCCTTAAGGTCTACAATTCAGTGCCTAGATAATTTTTTAACCTTTGC
Source organism: Stomoxys calcitrans (assembly GCF_963082655.1). NCBI lineage: Eukaryota > Metazoa > Arthropoda > Insecta > Diptera > Muscidae > Stomoxys > Stomoxys calcitrans. The sequence continues at coordinate 101,978,671 of NC_081553.1, read as the reverse complement.
CTCTTGAATTCTCCTCGAAGGACCATAAATTTTATAACTTATCGATATCGATAAGTTTTTTTGTTTTTGGTTTTTGTACTGTCTAAACATATTCGTTCAAAGAGAGGCGCACTCCTTCTCACCCCCATTGCCATCAGTAATAGCTATTCTCCGAAGAGTACAAAGGATTAAAGTTATTGGGTAACACATATATGTCCTCGGGACGACCATTGAAGAAGTATGGACGTTTCAGAGAAGTCAATTTTGAATCTTGTAAAGATTGTGGCGATGATGAGGGAGCACTTCCAAAGCCTGAGCCACCATAGGAGCCATAGTTTTGTGCAGAAATTTGTGGCGGTGGAGGAGGTCCATTATAATAATTGGGCAAAGAAGATGGCGGTCTATAACCATGACCAATTGAGTGGGATGTTGATTGTGGTGCCCCTGGTGGAGTTGGCGGACGATTTGCATAGCTACCTGGCCCATTGGAGTATTGCAATGGGTTTTGCACATCATTTGGCAAACCACCCATTTGATAAACATTTCCTGGTTTGCCATTGGCCAAAAAGTTTATGGGCACATTAAAGATCGAGGAGAAGGGAGGAAATGAGGGCAGCGATTGGTAGGGCATTACAGTTGGAAAGCCTGTTGATGTGGCAGTACCCAATCCCAGGCTGGGTAGAAACATATACGGAGTGGGTGGCAAGCGCACATAGTAAATGGGAGAGTTGCGTGAGGAAGACGCAGGACGTCTGGAGGCTCCTGCCCCTCTTGACATGGAATCCTCAAATTCATTGGTCATGGGTGCTGCAGAAAATCCCGGATAAAACATTTCCGGAGCCATATACAGAGGATAGGGTACCAATATGGGTTGAGCATAACCCATGAAGGGCATGAATCTCGGTGTTACCGGGAACGGTGAAGGCTGGTATCCCTCAAAGGGATTGAAGAGCTGAGGAAACAGGCCTGCAATTGGTGGCATTGATGTCATTGGTATTTGATGATATGGTGAGCTTGTAAACATATTCCAGGGATAGTTAGTGCCCGAGCCAAATGGTGGAGGTGGAGGCGGCATTGCCTGTGTGTGGCTGGTTGAAGCGGCGGAACCAGAATTTGTCTCCCGCTTCAACTCCTTTAGTATTTGAAAGGAATCACTAAGGTCATCATCTGCCTCAGCAGAGGCAGTAAAATGCTTTAATACCTCTTGCATGGCGGACTCTTTGTCAACAAATTGTGCCGCAGGCATATGAGCTGTCCCCGTTGACGTTGAGCTGGACGTCGAGGATGACGTTGCTCCATTAGGCAACAATGTTGCCGTTGCCAGACTCTGTGGAGCAGTGGCCAAATGATGAACACCAATATTAGAATTGCCCGAACTGCTGCCTGGGTGTGGCCCTGATTGCTGCTGTTGTGGTTGTTGATGGTGGATTGGAGCTGACGCATGGTGGGCATGTTGTTGAGACATAGAAGCCTGCTGATGCTGTTGATTTTTCAATTGGGCCATATTGTTGTTGTTGTTAGCCTGCGATGCCATCACATGTTGCTGGGCTATCAAAAATAATAGAACAAATAGCCGGATAATTGGCGAACTTCTTTTAAGCCACATTTTATTAGCTGTGTGTTTCAAGTGCTTTGCTTGTCGACTCAATGCTTAGATGGTAGACTGACTGACTGGCTAGCTCGATTGTTTGTATGGCCTTTGGTGATGGCTTTTCTTTTGTTTCTATGATGCTTTGTCTGTAAGTACATATAGAGGATCGCTTTGGTGGTAATATGAAATATAATTTAAATAGAATACTCGCATAAAATAAATATCCCAGGGGTAATTGCAATGGGTTAATCCAAAAGTAAAGGAAAATACCGTTGAGTTCCATCCTGCAAAATCCTGCAGCAAAATCCTGCCTGTCTGGCATCGCCTTGTTTATCAATACAGGATACACATTTGTATGATGGCTATTTGTAGTCTACTCTTCTGTATTTTCCATTCCACGGAAGTTTAGAAGCATTAGAAGCATTTCAAGCAATTGTAGCTCTTTTTTCTTTACTTAAGTTCAAAATTTGGGTCACATATTGCCCATATGCATAATTTTGGCCCATATCAGCTATATCAAACTATGGTCCGGGGCTATCTTCACTCACTGTCCCAAATTTCGGCTAAATTGGACAATAAATGCGTCTTTTATGGGTCCAAGACCTTAAATCGAGAGATCGGTGTATATGACAGCTATATCTAAATCTATACCGATCTGAGCCAAACTGAAGGAGGATGTCGAAAGGCCTAACACACCTCGCTGTCCCAAATTTTGGCGACATCGGACAATAAATACGCCTTTTATGGGCCCAAAACCTTAAATCGAGAGATCGGTGTATATGGCAGCTATATCTAAATCTGGACTGATCTGGGCCAAATTGAAGGAGGATGTCGAACAGCCTAACACAACACACTGTTCCAAATTTCAGCAAAAGCGGATAATAAATGAAGCTTTTATGGGACTAAGACCCTAAATCGGCGGATCGGTCTATATGGGGGCTATATCAAGATATAGTCCGATAGAGCGCATCTTCGATTTAATGTGCTTATGGACAAAAAAAAAGGAATCTGTGCAAAGTTTCAGATCAATATCTCTACTTTTAAAGACTGTAGCGTGATTTCAACAGGCAGACGGACAGACAGACGGACATGGCTAGATGGTCTTAGATTTTTACGCTGATTAAGAATATATTATTGGGTTGCCCAAAAAGTAATTGCGGATTTTTTAAAAGAAAGTAAATGCATTTTTAATAAAACTTAGAATGAACTTTAATCAAATTAATTTTTTTTGCACATTTTTTCTAAAGCAAGCTAAAAGTAACAGCTGATAACTGACATAAGAAAGAATGCAATTACAGAGTCACAAGCTGTGAAAAAATTTGTCAACGCCGACTATATGAAAAATCCGCAATTACTTTTTGGGCAACCCAATATATACTTTTAGGGTCGGAAATGGATATTTTGAGGTGTTGCAAACGGAATGACAAAATGAATATACCCCCTTCCTTCGGTGGTGGGTATAAAACGGGTATTCAAAGGAGCTTTTAAACTTAAAGAGTAAATTAAAAATATATATTTAAAGGAACATTTTGTTCCGCATATTTCAAAAAAGTATGCGCCTTTTTTATACTCTCCGTCATAGGATGGAGGTATACTAATCTAGTCATTCCGTTTGTAACACCTCGAAATATTGATCTAGAACCCCATATATATTCTTGATCGTCGAGAAATTCAGATTCGAACTAGCCACATGGCCGTCCGTTTGTCGAAATCACGATAGCGGTCGAACGCGTAGAGTTAGACGCTTACACAGATACATTATATTGATGTATATCATTGGGGATAGCAAATGGGCCATATCGGTTCAGATTAGATTTGGATCTAGCTCCCATATAAACCGATCTCCCGACTTAACTCCTTGAGCCCCTGGAAACCGCAATTTTTGTCCCATTTGGCTGAAATTTTGCAGACAGGGTTCTGTTATGACTCCCAACAACGGAGACAAGTACGGTCTAAATCGGTCTATAACCTGATATAGCTCCCATATAAACCGATCTCCCGATTTGACTTCTTGAGCCTCTGGAACCAGCAATTTTTTTACCATTTGGCTGAAATATTGCAGACAGTGTTCTTCTATGACTCCCAACAACTGTGCCAAGTACGATCCAAATCGGTAAAGAACCTGATATAGCTCCCATATGAACCAATCTCCCGATTTGACTTCTTGAGCCTCTGGGAGCCTTAATTTTCATCCGATTTGGCTGAAACTTTGCACTACAAACGGAGCCAAGTACGGTTCAAATCGGTCTATAACCTGATATAGCCCCCATATAACCTATAACATATATAAAATCTATCGATTTGATTTCCTGAGCCCCTGGGAACCGCGATTTTCATCCGATTTGGCTGAAATTTTGCATATAGTGGTCTTTTGTGACTCAACAACTGCGCCAAGTATGTTATAATTCGTTCTATAACTAGATATAGCTCCCATATTTTAGCAGAATCCATAGTGGTGGGTTCCCATAGTGGATTCGGGCCGGCCGAACTTAGCACGCTTTTATTTGTTTTTTAATAAACAAACGCTCTCTAAACACAATTTAAATCCTTTCAACTGTCATCAATTCTAAAGGGTGAGATAGTAAAACCACAAATAGCGCACCCATTGATATTTTCCACATCATTCATCATTTTCCATTTGCAATTGCATTTCTACTAACACAGCATCATTATGGTGTGATTCTCATCTATCGATATGTCTGCATAATGGATGATTGGTCATGTATTTGCCAACACTGACCTATGCGCTACCTCAAACAGCAGCATGCCAGTCGAAAAGCCGTTTTCCATTTCCCCCATTTAGACAATTCAAAGCGGCCGAACGAACGATATTGAATAGCTATCGATCGGTCAGTAGGTTTCCTTGTGTTGTGCTTGCCATTGACTTGGCTATTTGTTCTAAGGCAAAAATAAGCCAGCAGTCATTCTTTTGAGGTTGATTTACTAACCTACATTATTTGAACGTGCTGTTAACCGTTGACATAAGGTTAATGGCAAAAATGTTTCTGGAGAAAAAAGAAAAAAATCCACCTCTGAAATGGAAATGTCTTTACTTCCTTGGACGATGGGGGATTTTTGAAATCAACTGAAGTTTTTTTTCAACCTAAATTGACATGCGGTGAGACCTTTAAGGGGAACTTTTGTAGACGTAGTCAATATACTTGTACAAATCATGAAGAATAAATAAAATTTTCTAGGTTTGGAACTTTACCTCCTGTCTTAAATCCATACCGAAAATTTCCACAAAGCATCAGTAACTCACTGTCTGTTAAACTGCACTTTCTTACCTCCATTATTTAGCCAACAAGTAGGGCATGCAACCTTACCACAATCGTTTTTTTTTTTTTTTGGAATTGGCACGGGTGTTCGCACATGCGTGTGGTGTGATAATTGAAATTGTCAACCGCCTCAGACAAATAACGAATTTCTGTGTGTTTTAGGTATCATTTAATCAGTCATTAGTAACACTGTTGGCAAATGAAGCGTCTTGGTGAAGAGTGTCTGTCTTTTGGGTAGGAGTTTGGCTTAAAAGTGAAATTTATGGCTTTTGATTAGACATTCTTTGAATTGCTTGGCTGCATTTAAGTTGTAAGATTTTGGTCGCGTATTACACAATATGTGCATTATTTATAAATTGCGATAGTTGTGGACAAGCGGCTTCTTTTAAATTGAAAAAAACAAAACTTGTATGAAAATTCGTAACAACACACCATTGTTACAGAAAAATGTAATTGGTGTAAACCATAAATGTAATGGCAACCGTAGCACAGAGGTTAGCATGTCCGCCTGTGACGCTGCACGCCTGGGTTCGAATCCTGGCGAGACCATCAGAAAAAAATTTCACCGGTGGATTTCCCCTCCTAATGCTGGCAACATTTGTGAGGTAAAATGCCATGTAAAACTTCTCTCCAAAGAGGTGTCGCACTGTGGCACGCCGTTCGGACTCGGCTTTAAAAAGGAGGCTGCTTATCATTGAGCTTAAACTTGAATCGGACTGCACTCATTGATAGGTGAGAAGTTTGCTGCTGTTCCTTAGTGGAATGTTCATGGGCAAAATTTGCAATAAATGTAATGTATCTAAGAATTTATGGGAAATCTATATCAGGCTTGGAGGAAATTAATTAAAAACAAGTTATATTGTTATTATTGTTATTGGATATTATAACAAAACACGTCGTGCCAAAATTCATTCAAATCGGATAAGAATTGCGCCCTGTAGAGGCGCAAGAAGTCAAGACCCAAGATCGGTTTATATGACAGCTATATCAGGTTATGAACCGATTTGAACCATACTTAGCACAGTTGTTGGATATCATAACAAAACACGTCGTGCAAAATTTAATTTCAATCGGATAAGAATTGCGCACTCTAGAGACTCTAGAAGTCAAGACCCAAGATCGGTTTATATGGCAGCTATATCAGGTTATAGACCGATTTGAACCATACTTATCACAGTTATTGGATATCATAACAAAACACGTCATGCGACATTTCATCCCAATCGGATAAGAATTGCGCACTCTAGAGACTCAAGAAGTCAAGACCCCAGATCGGGGTAGCTTTACTCCTTCGGAAGTTAGCGTGCTTTCGACAGACAGACGGACGGACGGACGGACGGACATGGCTAGATCGACATAAAATGTCACGACGATCACATATATATATACTTTATGGGGTCTCAGACGAATATTTCGAGTAGTTACAAACAGAATGACGAAATTAGTATACCCCCCATCCTATGGTGGAGGGTATAACAAAACAAGTAAAAAGCCATTAAGTTTGGCCAGGCCGAACTTTGGATACCCACCAACTCGGGTATATACGAAAACTCCCTTTCGTCACAATCCGGTGAAAATTGGATAACTTAAGCACCCTAATTCGGCAAGGACATTGAGTGATCTAATATACATATGTTACTATTCAATTTTGTAAAACAAAATATTGGTCTTTTTGGAAGTTATATCCAATTATAAACCGATCTGAACCATATTAAGGTCGGATATCAGCGAAATCGGGTAATAAATAAAGCTTTTATGGGCTTCAGTCCCCTTATCGGCAAATCGGTTTATATGGCAGCTTTATCTAAATATAGTCCGATCAGAACCATATTGAGGTCGGATGTTGGAAGGCCTTAACCTACTCACTGTTTAAAATTTCAGGGTAATAAATAAAGCTTTTATTGGCTTCAGACCACTTATCGGCAAAACGTTTCATATGGCAGCTATATCTAAATATAGTCCGATCTCAACCATATTTAGGTCAGCTTTCGGGAAGCGTTAAACTACTCACTGTTTCAAATTTCAAAATCGGATAATAAGTGTGGCTTTACGACCCTAACGAACTTAACCTGTTTATGGACAAAAAAAGAATCCTTTGCACAGATTCTTTTTCAGCTGAATATCTCTATTTTTTTAAAGATTGTAACGTGATTTCAACAGACAGACGGACGGATCCTGACATGATCGTCTTAGATTTTTACGCTGATCAAGAATATATGTACTTTATAGGGTCGGAAATGGATATTTCGATGTGTTGCAAACGGAATAACAAATTGAATATACCCCCATGCTTCGGTGGTGGGTACTAAAATTAAAAGCGTTAAGTTCGGCCGAGCCGAATCTTATATACCCTCCACGACGAATCGCATGTGAAAAGTTATTTGAACGACCTTTACAAATATAAACCAGTAAGGAAACGCAAATGTCGGGCGGTGCCGACTTTATAATACCCTACACCTACCCTATAAGTACAAAGTAGGACCTATATCTAATTATGAACCAATTTTGATGGACCTCGACGGATGTTTTCAGGGTTATTAAACAATCCATGTCCAATTTCGAGCAAATATGTTCAAACTGCAATAACTACGTTTGACAAAATTGAAGATAATATAGATGGGAGCTAACTCTAAATCTGTACCGTTTTGATTCCCAAATGTTATCGTCTCATCCTCCCTTTTATCTCTATTCAGAATACCTACTTTTTTCCCTGGGAGATACTTCCCTTTTTCGAAGTTTGTTTAGAAAAAGAGAAAAGGGAGTAGGAAAAAACTCCTAGGGAGTTGTTATTCAGAATAGGGCTGTATATGCAATTCAACTGCCTCCAACGGCCTCCAAAATAAAACAGGGGAGATAACGACTTTCATGAATATTTAGGAACGAGCAAAGAAAAAAATCAAATGCAGAGCTTTACTCTCCGTAGAGCAGAGGTTAGCATGTCCGCCTATGACGCTGGACGTCCGGGTTCGAATTATGGCGAGATTATCGAAACAAATTTCAGCACTGGTTTTCCTTCCTAAAGCTGGCAACATTTGTCAGGTACTATACCATATGAAAACCTCTCTCTAAAAAGGAGTCGCACTGCGGCACACCGTTCGGACTCGGTGTGCCCTTATCATTGAACTTAAACTTGAATCAGACTGCACTCATTGATATGTGAGAAGTTTGCCCCTGTTCCTAAATGGACATGGGCAAAATTTGCATTTGTTTTAAGAAGCAATGGCGAAAAAATATAGACCTATATTTGACCGATTAAATATGGTATTGACTTATAAACAACTTTTCAAACAAGGTGTTGATTGCTTTAATAATTTGTTCATTTGTCGTCGAGGAAATCGTTATGGAAAATTTTGGCCACATTGGTCAATAAATGCGCTTGTAGTGGCTCTAGAAGTGAAAATCGGGTGATATACATATATTGCAGCTATATCTAAAACAGAATTAATTTTTATGAAATTCACCAGCAACATTAAAAGTCATAAGAAAATTAATATATATTCTTAATCGTCTCGACATCTTGGATCGATATAGCCATGTTCGTCCGTGCGTCCGCCGGTCGAAATCACGATAGCGTTCGAACGCGTAAAGCTAGCCGCTTGGTTCAGATTTGGATATAGCTCCCATATAAACCGATCTCTCGATTTGACTTCTTGAACCCCTGTTTGTCCGATTGTCTGAAATCTTGCATACAGTTTTCTGTTATAACTTCCAATAACTGTACCGTCCAAATGGGCCAATAACCTTATATAGTTCACATATAAACCGATCTCCTGATGTGACTTCTTGAGCCCCTGGAAGCCTCAATTTTCATCCAATTTGGCTGAAATTTTGAAAAATGTATTCTGTTATGAATCTCAACAACTGTACTAAGTACGGTACAAATCGGTCTATAAACAGATATATCTCCCATATTTTAGCAGGATCCATGGTGGTGGATTCCCAAAATGCGGCCCGGCCGAACTTAGCACGATTTTATCTGTTGTTATTTTTATTTCCAAAAAATTTTATCTCCAAAAAAATTTTTTAAAAATTCGACTTTTATAGAAAACTAGCCGAACCCGGCCCGGCCCGCGGCGCCTTTTTTAAACTCTATAATATCTAATGGGGACACTTCGCCATGAATGCGGATATCGAATTCGTGCCACTGTAGGCTATATCCGCCTGAGAATATAGGAGAACATTTAATGCTGGTGTCATTTGTGAAGTATCATGGTCATGATAAAATTGTCCTCAAAGAGGTGTCGCACTGCAGCACGTCGTTCGGACTCGGCTATAAAGAAAGGTCTCTTATCATTGATAAACTCAACTTTAATCGGGAAGCATTCATTGATGTGTGAGAAGTTGGCCCCTGCTCGGTTCCTGGACAAATTTTTTATCTACTTCCAAATGCCTTTCATTTGAGTCTTATATTAATTTACCGTATTGGTAAATATTTCCGAATAAGGGGGGTTTTCGGGGGTTGTCACTTGGCAATTAAAGTAAATATCCGATTCGTACTCTACTTTCGAAAACATTTCATATGAGCCCCATAATGGCATGATCAATAAATAAGTTGTGTTTGAGGGTGGTCTTTGTCCCGAAAATGAATATCAATTTCCTGAAAATCATTCAATTTCACCCCAAATAGCTTTTATATAATCGGGAAGTATTTTGAGGTGGGGCAACTCCCTAAAAACATATGACTCTATATTGTTGTGATTGGTCTATATATACATTTGGCGGATTTTGGGCGGCCTCCGCGGCACCAAACCCCAACAATAGAAATTATGTTTTGTTTTGGTGACTGTTGGAGTGCAAAAAAATATCGAACGAATCACATTACCAATCTCCGAGATCTGGTATTTTTGAAAATAAGGTTAATAAGAAGTGCTTTTTAGGGGACACATTTCGCCTCAAATATGGATATCAAATTTGTGCTCCACTCCCAAATCCCTTCAATTTGAGCTCCATATTGCTATGGTGGGTAAGTATGAACCATTTGGAGGGTATTTTGGGGCTGGCTACCTGAATACCATTAATTTGAGTCTCATATAGTCCTGATCGGTCCACTTTTATTTTTGGGTAGTACTTTTGTGGTAAGGGAGAGGGTCCGCCCCCTTCTGATATCAAAAAACTGTATAGCCTATGTTTCCTTCCAGACCAACCTGCACAATCTGTGAATATTTCAAGGTAATCGGTCCAGCCGTTTTTGAGTCTATACGGAACAAACTATCAAACACAAATTAATTTTTGTTAATAAAAAGATTTGGTTAAAATTAAAAATAATAAAAATCCTGCAGAAAATTTAAGTTTGACTACACTTCCGAGAATTTCTGCAAAACTTCTACGAAAGCAATGGGATTTGATTCATATCGACTAAAAGAATTTTATTGAATTTGTTTTCACCTTACGTATTTTCATTGTTGTCTGGGGTGGGGGTTTGAGGGTATATGGAATTTTTGGGATCTCGAGAAATCAAAAAAAAAATTAACTTAATATTTTGGTTTGGTTATGATGAATCATAGGGCAACATTTGATTTTACCCACAACAAGCGCGTTTGTCAATATAGGTTCTTTTGCTTTTATTGATTAAAACACAGTCAATTTTTTTTTAATTTTTTCCCCAAACAATACTTATAACAGTTCTTTTTGCAATTTACACAAATATAATTTAAATATTTATTCTCATTACTTTCTTTTTTATTTTCCCGAAAGCATTCAACAGCGAAAAGAAATGACTTTTGTTATTTCTCCCAAAGGGGAAATGCTTTCTTCCAACAGAATCACAAGTGTTTAATTTAAGATTTTTTCCTTAGTTCTTTTCGTAGTTCTTTTTTTTTAAAGATTTTGTTAAAATCTTATCCGTTTTTTCTTAACTTTTATTTTCTTTTCTTGTAAACACTTCAACGGATGAATTGAAAATAACTTTAAATTGCAAATGTGCTAAAACTTTATATACTCTTGGAGAGCTCTACTCCATCTCCATCTGGGTCTGTCTATGCCTTGATGGTGGCTAAGTATTTTCCATAAATGTGTACGAGTGCTCGTATGTGGGGAGTGTGTTAGTGAAATGAAGTGCTGCCTGCAATACGCAGTGAATGCGCGCATGCGCTTATGCCCAAGACGAAAGAAAGGCCAGTCAGCAGCGCGCCCATCACTTATGTATGTACATAGAGATGATGGTGGTGGTCAATCGATGGTTTGTTTGTATGGGGTTTTGCAGCATGAGCAGCATCTTGGCCAGATTTCTGGCATTTGGGGATGACCAATTTCACATAGCTTAAGTGACTGAGATACTCGTAGAAGAGTGTTGCTTGGCCATCATTAGAACTCACAGAGGAGATCTTTAAGATCGTCCATATCACCAAGCCGCAGCCTTAAGTGTAAGTAGACGTACTTGAAACGGAAACAGTAGCATACATAAATGCTTGTCACGACTCCCTACCCAATTTAGTACGCAGGGAGAGAACAAAAACCAACATCTCTGGAATATCCCTTGAAGGCTTTTTAAAGGTGGTTTAATTGCTGCCGTCTTATTTATTTGTCAGTCAATGAAGGTAAGCAGCAAGAACAGTAGCCCCAAAGAGCACATCATACATTGAGATATTATTTTCCCTAATTAAGTTATTTTGCAATTTATAACAAGGGAATGGGGAAAGTTAATGAGCATTAATTAATCAGAAGAATTAGAATGTAGTCGAAGTGAGGAATTCTGGCTAGGTGGTACATATTAATATTGAAATATTTAAAAAACTTTGTAATTTTTCAACAAAAAAAAGAATCCGATAAAGGATTGTACTTAAGAGCGGCAATAGAGCGCAGCTAAGGATTTGAAACCTATAAGCCTTTTATCCTTCTTTAGACAATAAATGCTATTCTGGCCTGGCATATAAGGAATAAGTTTGGGGTATCGTACTTCTATACTTGTCGGTGCGCTTATATCAAAGAAAGATCGATTGTCTCGGCATTTCATAGCATTGTTCACTTCGAATACAAGAAGTTCACCTAGACTGTTTTTTTGGATGCGGATATGGAGCACAGATTCCTGAATTGGATAATGAGCATGCTTTTGAATAGTACGAGCAAAATTGTTCGACTATTGCCAGCTCGGTGAGTCGAAAGTTCGGGTGGCTCTCTCGATGGCAGCCAAGGAGAAACTGTTTAGGTAGAAGTTCATAGTGGTCTCTAACTTTAAGGATCTTAGTCTTGTAACGAGGCAAATTTGCCCGTACATAGTTACTCTTCATCCCGCGCTACTTACATTTGCTGGTTATTTACGACTCTTTCTACCAATCGCACATACCTCGTGCTTACTCGGTGACTCATTTCGGCTACTTCATTCCGTCAAATGAACCTGCCTCGTATGTGCTTATGACTACTCCCCGACTGCCTACGATTCTATCAAACACTCACACACACCGCTTGTCTTCACTCATGACAACTCCTCCAAAGAGTTGTGCAAACAATCAACGTGGAGACCGTTGAGTGTTGGCGTGACATTGGGTGTTTTTTATTCTTTGCATTTTTTTCCAATGCTGGTGATAATTCTCAATTAGACTGTTTTGGTTAGTGCTCTTAAGTTTGGGCCTTTGCTAACATCATCGTGAACTCTATGGTTCTAGAAAAAGGCAGGCTTAAGCAATCGAAACAACTTGTCCTGACATAGCCCGAGGAGTTTGCCCCGCACTTAGCTTGCATTCGCACCCGCTGGATGCGGATGCAACTGGCTTATTTCGCATCCGTGCTTAGCTTTCATCCGCACCCAGTCGCGTCCGTACTTAGCCCCCATCCGCACTTAGTTGCATCCGCACCCAGTTGCATCCGCGTTTAGCTCGCATCCGCACTTAGCTTGCATCTGCACCCACGCTTAGCTCGTCTCCGCACTTAGTTGCATCCACACCCTGTTGCATCTGCGTTTAGCTCGCATCCGCACTTAGCCTTCATTCTCACTTAGTTGCATCCGCGCTTAGTTCGTATCCGCTCTTAGCTTGCATCCGCACCCAGTCGCATTCGCGCCTAGCCCGCATCCGCACCCAGTAGCATCAGCGGTTCGCACCCGCACTTAGTAGCATCAGCGCTTAGCTCGTATCCGCACTTAGCCTGCATCCGCACTAGGCTAGCACCCAGTTCCATTCTCGCCTAGCTCGCACCCGCACCTAGTTTCATCCGCGTCTGGCTCGCATCCGCACCTAGTTGCATTAGCGCTTAGCTCGTATCCGCACTTAGCTTTCATCCACACCTAGTTGCATTCGCGCCTACTCGAATTCACGCACCTAGTTTCATCCGAGCCTGGCTCGCATCCACACCTAGTTGCATCTATAAATAGAATTGCCGGCCGTCGATAGTTATTGCCACGAATGATCCCCTACTAAAGATCGTTTATCCCGCTGACTAGTAATACATGAAATCCCGATTGTAAAATTTATCTATATAGGTATAGAGCGCAACTGCCTTTCCCTACCATCGAAACATAGGACGCCATCATCGTATCCGCCGACCAGTATTCCTACTCTAGCCAAACACGACGATCCCGAGGTCAGCGCCCAACGGGAGTTCAACAACAAGACGCCGCTACCTATCACAAACACCAACCGAAACCCGCACTGACAACCGACGCCTTCCGTCAAGCCCCCCGAAAGTTCCCGATCAACTATAAATCCACTATCGTCGGTAAACAGACAGACCAAAAACACCAAGGGGGCCTTGAACTTGCGCGGGCGTCTCCGTCGAGCGAAATCCACATATTCTCTAAGAGATGCTTCTACAGCCGAACACTGATAAGCATTAGCCGAAGACGACAACCTACTCACCGTTTGCCACATTGTCATATACATGTTTAACGCAAGTAGATTGTAAAATAGAATTAGACCAATAAAATCACCTTGTTTTAATACTGGCGACGCTTGCAACCCTGTCCGAATGCTAAGAGCTACCACAGGATGTCACCAAATGGCGAGCACTGACCATCTACATGAGGAGACTGTAACGGGGTATTGTCGAAGGCTGATATAAGTAAGGGTTAACCCTTGATTCTAATTAACTTGTGTTATCACTTAAGGTTTGTGGGTCCTTAGGTTGACCCTGGAGACGACTGAACTTATATCAGCCTTCGGCAAAACCCCGTTACAATCTTCTCATGTAGATGATCAGTGGCCGCCATTTGGTGACATCCTTTGATAGCTCTTAGTGTCGCATTCTGACAGGGTTACAGGCTTCGCCATTGCGTTTCATACATCCTCGCGGTCCGTATAGTCGTCAAGAGGATTTCTTTGTCCATTCCCCAGGTGCTACTAGCCAATGATTTGAGAACTCTATTATTGTTCCTTGCCTTTTCAAAGATAGTAATAGCGTGGGCCGGTATTGAGAGGTAGGTGTCGAGGGTTACTGCAAAGGTTTTTGTGTACATCACGGTTGGGATCGTTTGTCCGTCGAACTGTATATCAAGCTCTCTGGTGTACTCAGTTGTCCAGATGGTGAATAATCTGGCTGATAATTTGGTGGGGAAGACTTTGAGGTTACGTCCTCTAATCGCTCAGAGAGAACTTTAATATTCCGGCGTATTTGATGAGGATATTGAGACGTTACTTGCGTGACGGAGTACTTACCTATAACTCTCACGATGGAACGAGTGGATATGAGGTCACATCGAACAGAAATGCCAGATGGAACCTTTCTATTACGATATGCTGACAACATCGCTGCAGTCATCATGGAAGGTGCGGAGCGCAAACTGCGACAGGCTGTTGGCCGTGGGAGTCCGGCTTGCAACTCTCCATGCAGAAGACGGAGTTGCTACTCCTAACGAGAAAAAAATACCCCAGTGGATGTGTATATGCGCATATACGACATACTGGTGAAGACCAAGAGGTCGATCAAATATCTAGGGATCCGACAGAGCAAATTCGGCATGCGACAACAAAGGCCGCGAGGATAGCGCTCAAATTCAGTCGACTGATGGTAAGCATAGGTGGTCCTCCTCCGAGCAGGCGCAGACTCTTAATGGAGACATGCAATAGCATACTACTCTATGGGAGTCAAATATGGGGCCAGACACTGCAGACAGCATGCCGAGCAAAATCCCTGCTCTCGGTACAGAGGACAGCTCTGAGGGTACTAAATTACTAAATTTCCCATGAACATTCCATAAAGGAACAGGGGATACTTCATTACTATATCAATGAGTGCATTCCGATCAAAGATTCAGCTCAATGATAAGGCGCCTCCTTTTTATGCTACCTTACAAAAGTAGCCACCATTAGTAAGGGGATAACCACCGCTAAAAATATTGTTGATGTTTACGCCGGCATTTGAACCGTGGCGTTCGGCGTCATAAGCGGATATGCTAACTTCTGCCCCAAGGTAAAATCATCATACCGGACAATGGCGGAGCCCGCTGCCCTTGTAATAGCCGGAATGGTTCCGATAGACCTACAGGCTAAAGAGCGAGCCAGGCTCTACACCGCGAACTGCAACATCCATAGAGGACAAGGTGAGATTCAAACGGATCATATACGGGTCAGACAAGAGAATACTATAGAGAGATGGCTTACTTCCGGAAATACCTGCATACAATGAGCAAATGCTCCTCAAGCTGGTGCATTTATGAGGAGCTAGAAGTTGCAGACGATGTGGAACACTTATTCTTCCACTGCGCTGGTTTGAGAGACGCAGAGAATTTCAAACAGCGATATGCGACGTTTCGCCTGAGACAATAGTCCAGAGGATGATGGAAGAAGAGAAGCAGTGGGAGTGCGCAGGAAGAAGGTATACCTGAACGCAGCGGCGTAGAGTATGTATGCGGAGGTCTGGACGAAGACACAATGAAAATGATATGGATAATCACCAGATATGGGGCCCACCTCGAAGTAATGCAAATGAAAGCACGGCGACGTCAACTATTATGTCACACAGCTGTTGACAGAGCATGGTTACTTCCGGAAATACCTGCATAAAATGAGAATGCTCCTCAAGCAGGTGCATTTGTGAGGAGATAGAAGCTGTGGAACACTCATTCTTCCACTGCGATGGATTAAGAGACGCAGGGAATTGGAAACAGCGATTTGCGATGTGTCGCCTAGGACAGTTTTCCAGAGGATGGTGGAAGACGAGAGGAAGTGGGAGGCGGTAATGAGATACGCCGAACAATAACTGCGCAGGAAGAAGGTAGACCTGGAAGCAGCGGCGAAGAGTATGTATGCGGAGGTCTGGCCGCAGACACAATAAGATGATATGGATAATCACCAGATATGGGGTCCACCTCGAAGTAATGCGAAAGCGTTTCCGAGGTAGAATTAATACCGAGGGGTGACACAGGGTGGGTTTTTAGCCGATACCGTTAATAGCGGAGTCCGGCATAAGGAGAGAGATGTACTCGTCTCATGCGTAAAGCATTTTCCCATCATGACCAGAAAATTCGATTGCAAACATAAATTCGTTCAAATAGTTCGATCAATTAGAAAATCCTCCATTCTATAGAAACGTCAGTTGAGATTATTTGGAGGTTCGTGTTGGGTTATGTTTCGAGGGTTCGATTTGGCCACATCCGTCTGTCCGGTTCTTACTTTTTCATGTTTTGAATTTTAAGTTTATATCTAAATTATTTAAACATTTAAAAAAGATTTTAATTTTTATTCCATCTTTTTTAAGACAATTAGGATTTTTCAAAAATTTTAATTTTTTTTATAATTTTATTTAATTTTTTTTTAATTGTTAAGTTAAAATGTTTAATTATTTATTTTTAATTTATTCCTTCCATTTTTATAATTTTTCTTTTTTTTACTAAATATTCAATTTGGAGTTCCCATAAAGAATCTCTTGAAATTCCACATAATCACATGAATGTACCATCCAATCGTTTACTCAAATCATTCTCAAAAAAACAAGTGGAAATAGCCATGAGTACATAGAGGTAAGATACTTAGCGAACTATGCTGCCCCATTGTGAGCATTACTTTCGATGACTGTATGCTAGTTTGTAAACAATCTACAAACAGCCAAAGGGCTTTTGGCCATCTAACCAGGTTGTTAACAAATTTCTATTAAAGTGATTCAGCCATAAGGAGACGAAGACTCAACGATGGCGCATCCCATGCTCTGTTTATCAGCGATTGAAGAATGCGAAGAGAAACAACTGCATTCTGAAATTCTTTCACTTGTGTTGGTAGTGTTGGGGAAAAGTTTATTTTTAGATCGCTAACTGTAGAGTAATTTAGTGAGGCCAGAGAGCCGCATATCACGTGCACAAGGACATCATACCAAGGCTAATTAGATAAGAATGGCAGTAAACAAACACAAAACGCGTGCGCGCATGCCTAGTGGAAGTAGGCTTGGAATTCTAAAGGCAAACACGTACATATGTTACATAGACAAAGCCCATGGCATTTGGTTGGTAGCGCAGACGCCAATTGCTAATTTCACAGTGAATACAAATCAACAGCATGAAGTTGTAGATGAGTATCTATTAAATATTAGGCACTATATTAGTAGCCCATTAACCATCAATTATACAGTATATTAGCCGCAAAAAATTTCCTTTGAGCTAAAGATTGTTCAAAACAAAGAATCTAACTCTTTTCTTAAGCCACTGTACTACTTAACTAAGTGCACACTGCCAATATAGCAATAAAATGGAATGCAAAAACGGGTAAAATCTACAACAAACAATGGGTTGGTTATATGTCCGCCCAGTAGAACTGCTAGACTCCATTGGCGCTAAATATTGACTTGTTTCATTATTACACAATATGTACTCCCATTTAGAAGGTGTGCCATTAATGTTAAGATACAAACATTTAGATTGGGTTAGGCTGGATTGAAGTGGCACTCGGACTCACTTAGATATTTAAGTCTGTATTGATACCACAGGAACTGGACGAGGAGTATGCCAACTAGTTCCTAATTGTATCAGTGGCTTTGACCTTTTTGGCTTGATATGAAGATATAGCTTGTTCTTGTCTTGATTGACAAAATCTCCCGCTGGACGGACAAAATTGCGAGTGTGGATACCCCTTCCAGTATGAGGGGTTAGAAGTTATACTTCACTTGCTGAAAGTGTTGTATGGTACCGCTGAAGGTGCAGAATAAACGTCTTATATCGGAGGATTAATTGATCGTAAGGGGACGTCAGAGGGAGAATGCTAAGGGTAAGGACCTTTGGATCAAAATCGTTCCAAAATCCTTGTCACTCCTGAAGTGCTCACAAGGGGAGATTAAATACGGCTTAAACCATGTAAGCTTAGTACATCCGACCGATAACAACGACGAGGCCCAAGGAGTTAAGGAAAATGCGGTGCCTGCTAGAGCTGTCAAAATATCGATACTATCGATATTAAATTTTTTGACTGAATATCGATTGATATTCTTCCGATGGATCCTATTGGAAAAGTTAAATTTTTTGAAAAATTAAACAAAAATAAGCGCCTATAGAGGGCGCAATTTTCATACGATTAGGCTAACATGTTGTACAATGATTTCTCTCATTACTTCCAACCGACTTTAATCTTGGTTTTATTTGACCTGTCCATTGATATTGCTTCTATATAAATTGATCTCCTGATTTTTATAACCTCCAACATATGGTGGGAATATGCTGATTTCGTCATTCCGTTTGCAACAATTCGAAATATGCATCTAAGACCACATAGGATTCAAATTTTAAGCTCAATGATAAGGAGTCTCCTTTTATTAGCGCAGCTCGACCAGTGTGTCGCAGTGTGACACCTTTTTGGAAAGAAGTTTTACATGGCTTAGTACCTCACAAACGTTGGCAGCATTAGGAGGGGAAAACCACCATTGAAAATTTTTTCTGATGATCTCGCCAGGATTCGAACCCAGGCGTTCAGCGTCATGACTTCATGAGCTCCTAGACGGCGCAATCATTATACGATTAGTCTGAAATTTTACACGTGGTGTTTTGGTATCAAATGCAAATTTTGCCCACGAACATTCCACTAAGGAACAGGGACAAACTTCTCACATATCAATGAGTGCAGTCCGATTCAAGTTTTAAGCTCAATGATAAGGGGTCTCCTTTTATTAGCCCAGCCCGAACGGTGTGTCGCAGTGTGACACCTCTTTGGAGAGAAGTTTTACATGGCATAATACCTCACAAATGTTGGCAGCATTAGGAGAGGAAAACCACCGTTGAAAATTTTTTCTGATGATCTCGCCAGGATTCGAACCCAGGCGTTCAGCGTCATAGGCGGAAATGCTAACCTCTGCGCTACGTTGGTATAATTTGGTTTAAATCTCTAAGTATGGTTAAAATCGGTAAATCGGTTTATAACCTGATATAGCAGCCATATATAAACCAATTTCCCGATTAGACTTCTTGAGCTTCTAGAGGGGAATGACTTCCAACAACTGTGCCAAGTATGGTCTAATCAGTTCATAACCTGATATAGCCGCCATATAAACCGATCTCACTATTAGACTTCTTGAGCAATTCTTATCGATTTGGCTGAAATTCTGCACGTGTTTTGGTATGAACTCCAAAAACTGTGCCAAGCATGGTTCAATTCGGTACATAACCTGATATAGCTACCATATAAACCGATCTTTGACGCACTGAGCCACTAGAGGGCGCAATTTTTACTCGATTTGCCTGAAATTTTGGGGGTGGTATTTTTCTATGACTTCTAACAGCCTTGACAAATACGGTCCATGTCGGGCAATAACTTGATGTCGCTCATATATATATTGAAAAATGCATTCAATGAACTTGACAAATGCGATCTATGGTGGAGGGTATATACGATTCGGTCCGGACGAACTTAACACGCTTTTATTTGTTAGTTATCATTTGAGTTTGAAATATAGGAGATGGGAAAATAACTATAGTATCGATATTTATTATTAAAACTATCGAAAATATCGAATGTTGTGATTATCGATAGTTTGCTAGCTCTAGTGCCGACAAATCTGCACTACTCTGAGACAGCCACCCACGAGCTGCTCAGAATTACGGGAGGAGATGGTATGGACATGTCCCTGGTTCAGGAACCATGGCTACGGGGTAACAAAGTTTGAGGACTCACAAGTGCTCTCTAATTATCCGCAGGATTTCGCCCAGTAACTCATATTCGCACTGCTCTTCTCCTTCTTGAACCTTCTCAGGGCCTTACGACATTCGATGCAGCCCTGTGACGTGTTCTCCCTTCTCGCCTTATTAAAGAGTCTCCAGCTTTCTTTTCTTAATACCTTTAGTTCCGGCGTTCACCACGATTGGTTCGAACCCGTTCCGGAAAAGCCCTCCGAAAGGCCTCATTCACGATCTTTGTAACAAGATCCACTGCGGAATCCAGTTAACTTGCGACAGAAGGTAAGATTGGAAGATATATCGTTGAAAGTAGGGATCTGAGTCTAACCTTCATAGCTCGTTACAGCAATGAGGATTTAAGGGCAGTAGCTCTGAAAAGGTCAGGTAGACTACTACTGGTCATGGCATCCATGTACCTACTGTACGAAGATGAAAACCCCTTCAGTTATGGGCCGGGCCTTGGATGGTACGAGGCTTTCTACTTGAAGGCGACGCCAACGTACACGATCTATGGGGTAGCACGGTTTCAAACGAAAGAGGTGAATCACTTTTTGATTAAATTTTATCCACGAACTTATCTGCAACATGGGAAATAACCCAACGTTCTACAACCGGATCAGGGAACCGATTATAGATATAACGCTTGTAACGAAAGTGAATCGGTTGAAGTCTTAGACCGGAAAGTATCCACCGAGTGCACTACAGGATAGGTTTTTGAGGTTTAGCGCGAGAGAGGATTAAGGAAGTCGTATAGGAATCCGATAAAGACAGCTGGCATAGTTTCAAGGAATATATGCAGTTGCTTGGGCCCCCTTGAGGCCCTATTCGGAAGTAAGTGAAATGGATTCCGCAGTGGATCTTGTTACGAAGAGCCTGAATGAGGGCTTGTCCGGTACGGATACTGCTGCGTAAGA
Source organism: Stomoxys calcitrans (assembly GCF_963082655.1). Taxonomy (NCBI): domain Eukaryota; kingdom Metazoa; phylum Arthropoda; class Insecta; order Diptera; family Muscidae; genus Stomoxys; species Stomoxys calcitrans. The sequence goes on along the minus strand of NC_081553.1, from coordinate 101,957,893 downwards.
CGAACCAATCATGGCGGATGCCCTCTGCCCTGTTCTCCCTTCTCGCCTTATTTAAGAACCTCCTAGGAAGGAAAGCAGGAGGTTCTTAAATAAGGCGAGAAGGGAGAACAGGGCAGAGGGCTGCTTCGAATATCGTGAGGCCATAGGAAGGTTCAAGAAGGAGACGAGTAGAGCGAATATGAGCTACTGGGCGAAATTCTGCGGAGAATTAGAGAGCACTGGTGAAACATCTCTTCAAGGTTCAAGGCACTCTCTCTGAGGAGAGAAGACGGGACTCACACCAAGAACAATAAGGAAACGGTGGAACTACTAAAGTAGACACATTTTTCAGGCAGCCAGGAAAAGGACGAATATCAGGACATCGTAATATCCACAAGGGTTGAATTCATTGAAAGTCTCATCTGTGACATCGTTGACGAGGAGAGGATAGCGTGGACGATTCGCAACTTCCCGCAGTTTAAATCGTTCGGGCCAGATAGTATCTTCGCGGTGCAAGAGTCCATTGGGGTCACTTTGCGATTTTCAGGACGAGACTAACATTGTCCTTCAAATCAAGGGCATGAAGGGAGGTCAGGATGGTATTTATCCCGAAGACGGGAATAAAATGGTAAACCATAGTACTGCCAAGTATTATAGACCCATCAGTCTGACATCGCTTTTACTTTAATTGATTCCAGATTTCTGCCGACAACCAGCGTTGGTCATTGTTAAAGCTACGAGAAATGGGTTGAGGACAAACCAAAGGATGTCAGAGTTGATGCTCTTCACTCGGAGATATAAGATACCAGATTTGGCCGGGAAACTCTGCAGTTGCCAAGGAGGCGAAAAACCTAGGCCTAGTCCTCGATTCGAAACTGTCCTGAAAAAGAAATATGGAGCAAAGGTGCCCAAAGGCGATGTGCGCCTTCTACTCCTGCAGAGAATGTTTGTTGGGAGTTAGCCCGAAAATCGTGAGATCAGTGCTGACATATTGGCCACTGCTATATTGGAAGGCTATGGAAAAGAGTACACGGAACAAGGAACTTCGAAAGGTACAGGGCGTTAGGATCCACACCGCAGGTAGGTCTGGAGGCGATGCTGAATTTACAATCTCTTGAGGTATATATTCGGGGCTGTTCCGCCCGATTCGGGAGAGGTTTTTCCGGATTCTCTTTTCCGGAAGGAAGGTGCGGAAGGAGGCGGATTTTTATCTGATTTGGATGAGACCTCAGTATTAACTGAAGGCCTCAGGATGGAGTCAAGTACGGGACTGGGGGTTTCAGAGACAATCAACATCGTCAGTTAGATCGCACGGATGAGTGCACGATTTTTCAGGCAGAGGTCTGCGCCATTACGTTGGCCACAAAAGATGGACCTGCTACCTTCGAAACTCAGGATATTTGTGGACAGTATGACGGCCCTCAAGACCTTGAATTTAAGAAGAAGAGCGTGACGGAGTGTTTAGTTGCACCTGCTACCTTCGAAACTCAGGATATGTTTAGACAGTATGGCGGCCCCCGAGGCCTTCAATTCAAAGACGATGCGGTCGAAGTGCGTGGCGGAGTGTTTAGGGGTCCTGAACGGGCTCCTGGCTCATGACGTGTGTTGGCCTGGGTTCCGGGATATACTAGTGTCCTGGGAAATGGGAAGGCGCACGAGTATGCAAGGAGGGGATTTCGCACGGCAGGCAGACCTGAGGGAGGTCTCGCACAGGCGCCTTTTGTCGAACTTCTGAACATAGTAGAGGATATGGCCAGTGGTTGTCGAAGTGACAGGACACTCTGGGCAGCTATTGACCGAAAGAGAATTTGCTTGAGAGAGTTGCTGGCCCTTGATAAGGGGTCAATGAGTACGATTACAGAGGTCATACCGTATACTGTGCGATAGGTCATATAGCAGCGTGCACAGGAATCCTGCACAAAGACTAGTGTGGACCCCCCCTATAGGGACATAGGTTTCCCATTCTAGGGAAGAGGTTTTTCTGCTATATCGGCGAACTTACTTGGTTTGTGTCTCTGGAGAGTCTCCTCTCCTCTCGGCGAGGGACGCGACGAGATCTTCAATACGCTGTCATTATACACATGGTCTGGCCCCCCCCCCTTTCATAAAGCCGTTGAACCATCTTACGGTTCAGTCCCCATTTTGGCGCCCCTGCATAGAGACAAACATCTATGAGGTTTGTGCTGAAAAGTAACTAATTTTTGGGGAATAATCTTATGGAAGCTGTATTTTTCAGGGTGTACGCCTATGTCTACAGGTTGGCAATGGTAGAAGTACTTAGCATGGCGTTAAATTAAACCTTATCGAAAGTCGTGGATCCGAAATTTCACACGAGTTTTTTTTCATGCGTTTTCCCTTGCCAGCCACAACTACCTTTTTGCGCCAGTGGCAATGGCAATGTCATTTGTAATTTGTTAAACAAGCCAAAGACCTAGTCTTCCTATGGGCCAACAACAGATCTTTTTTTTATCAATGTGCTCCTTCAAATTCCTTGGCCACTTGCAAATGCCAACAATTAAAGTAAAACATGCTGTTGCTGTCTTCTTCAAAGATGATTAGATCACAGATGGAGCATTAACTCGATGTTGTTGTTTGTTTGTTTAAAAGTGCTTTGGGGGGCCATTGAAGATGGATGCCATTCATTACCTTTTCGAGTTGTTCTAGCCACTCTCTATGATGGACTAACTGAGTGAATGGCTACTTAGTGTGTTAATACGTGCCACCAAATCATCACCGATGGCTAGAGTGACTGACTAGCTGACTGGCTAGCTGGCTGCTAATCAAAAAGAAAAGTCATAATAATTTAATGCAACTGAAGGTGAAGTCATACCACTTTTTTTTGTTGCATCTTCAATTTTACTTTCTAAGTGCAGAACTGTTGTTTTATTGCCAAATTGAAATGGAGTGCTTAGAATTGTAATTTTGTACGAATCGTATGAACACTTCAAGCGTCAATAAGTCATTTATTAAAATTTAATTTCCACAATCGACTGGAAATTCCACTTCAATGAGAGGTAATGTTAACTGAAAGTTATAATTTTCATGTGTTGAGTAATATGACAGTAAGTATAGCGTATGTCTTTTGTCAACACTCTACACCTTTTGAAAATTATAAGCTATAAGCTACCATAGTGAAAATCGGTAGAATCGCAGCAGGAGACATTCAATGTATCGTCTAAGGCCAAAGCCCTCAACTTCCAACTTTTGAGTTAGGTTAGGTTGAAAAGAGGGTGCAGATATTAATCCGCCCCATGCCACTATGGACACACACCTAAGCCAATAATCGGTTCGTTGTGCGCTCTAAACACTATAAAGTAACCTCTAAAAAGAAAATTTTAAGTTAGAAATTCCGTGCTACTTACAAAATCCTTAATTGTTTTCAATACCACTCCCCAAAGTTAGTTCATGTCTGGTATTGTGTCTCCACCTAAGTGTGGGTATCTGTTAGATGCGAAAGCCGGGCAATGACAAAGGAAATGCTCCAATGTCTCATCATATTCCCCGCAAGCCCTACATATATATATAACTATAACTTGCCGCACCGATTTTACAGAAGTTAGCACGTAGTCCTTTGTGTTCCGTTATGATACCAATAGCTATACTGACCTCCTTCTTGCTTGCTTTCAGTAATAGCCTAGTTTTCTCACGATCTGGATCCCCCCATAGGATTTGCTCCGTCCTACCGACCGTTTCGCTGTTCTACAATGTTGCACGCGCATTCGTCGCCCACTCCCTTAACTCGGACTGCCTCGACCCGAAAGGCTCCGGGTTAACCAAGTTTATTGACGGCAGTCCTCTGGCCTTCACCGTCAAATCGTCTGCCCTTTCATTTGCCCTTCCTCCGTTATCGCCCGGCATCCAAACGATGCGGATTTTGCCAACCTCAGAAAAGGCGTTAATCTCCTTCTTACAATGCAAGACTGCTCGTGACCTTACCGCGCTGGTTGTTATTGTCATTATTGCAATTTTACTGTCCGTAAAGATGTTCACACTCGACGTACTCGCGTTAGTACCTGACCACTTCACGCATTTCGTGATCACCCGGATCTCCGCCTGCAGGACCGTATTATGGTCAGGCAGTCTAAGACAGATCTCAGTCCCTGGGTTCTCAAACTAAACCCCCAGGCCCACTCTGTCCTTTAGCTTTGATCCATCCGTGTAACATGATCTTCCAGATGGCAATACTAGGGTGCCGTCAATCCAAGACTGTGTCGATGGCAGCAAAACCTCACACTCGACTTCAAGGTTCATCTCAGGTATCCGATCGGAAACCTCTTCCCTTCCTTCCAGGCTTCCTATTGTCGCCTCGATAATACCGCGATAGTAAAAGCTACTCCCATCCTAAATCCATTCTTCCATCGCCTTAAGTCTCATAGCCTCAGTGTCTGCCTCACATTTAATCTGTATATCAATGGGTCGGCTAGTCTCCAGTGCCCTAGCACAAGAATAACGCCCAGGTACTTGGCCTACTAAGACATTGATAGCTCCATAATGTCCAAAACCAACCCCATGAAAACTTCAAACTGCCTCCTTCTGATGAACACTACTGCAAATTTGCTCATGAGAGACCGCTACAAGTTTAAGCCCAATGGTAAGGTAAAGTTGGCCACAATAAGGCCAATTATGATTCCTCATCTTCCTTCGTCTTTCCTTCTTTCGATGAATTCTCTTCACAAAGCGAACCGTCCGTTAAGGGACTTTCTGGTGCACCGGGATGAAAATCAAACCACAGTCAAGGTAATGGCCTTAGAATAATTATAGTGGAAAGTGGCGCCCTTGTAGAGATGTGGATATCCATCACTGACATTTTTTTCTGCGATTCTAGCCAGGATTTGAAACTAGCGTTCAGTATCAACATAAGTATGTGTTAGTTCCAAGCAAGTCTAAGTGTATGGTCTCTCAGGCACAGCTCTGTGTCATTATAATTGTCGAAAATGAAATCCTGGGAAAGGATTTACCACCCTTAAGGCTTTGGGTTTGACATCAATTAGGTCAAAGTGCGTGACGGAATGTTTGGAATCTCTGAATAAACTCCGGGCGAACAACATGTCTTGGTTTCTCGGCCACGATGGTATTGCAGAAAATGAGAAGACGGGCGAAAATACCAGGAAGGGATATTCCACTGTGAACGAGCCAGTTGCCAGCCTTGCGGACGTGGTACTTGTCGAACTACTAAACAAAGTGAAGTTAGGGGCCAATCCGGTGGCGATGGCGACGGCGACGTAGCAAATTGAACCTGGATGCCTAACTGGCACTCTGGCCTATCGTCGACCGAAAGAGGACGAAGGAACTTCTTGGATATCATTACTTGGTATCCCACATCCTCTGTGTCACCCCTGTAAGTACTGGTCTTTTCACTGAATTAAACACAAAACGGACAGCACTCCTAGCTATGTGGGAAGTCTCCCTTTTGGAAATGTTGCATATCCCGAAGACAACTCAAAATACCTACCCTTCTGAAATGGTTTTCTTTCCTTATTTTCCTCACATGCCAAATCCTAATCAAAGAATAATTGCATGTCAAACAACCTCTTTGGAGGACTGAGAGCATCGTTCATTTTTTATGATGAGCAAGCATCATCTGCATTAGGCTTTTTGTTGTCCATCATCAAAACCCAATAATTTCCAGTTAGATTCGAATAACCACCTCAAGTCAACTCAAGCCCAATGCAATTTAAAAGGTGCAGATGTTTGAGTGAAATTCCTTTAAAACTTAATACATGGCTTACCGTTATTACGCTCATAAAATAATCATAATTTTTAATTGTAGACTAGTGACTGGTTCTGCCCGTCTCATCATATCTCCACATCATCATCCTTTCGGTTTCATTCTTTGGTCAGGGAATGTAGGTGTTGCAAGGTGAGCAATTTAACTAGGAATACTATGATTAAACATTTTGTACCATGCCATTTTTGTTACTTCTAGAATTGATTTTTTCGCCTCGTAATTGATTTCCACAAACATGCAGCGAGGACATTATGAAAACTTTGTATCGATTAGTGTATGATGGCCTAGTGGCTTGTCATGGTATGAAGATAAGGAAGTTCCAACAATGTTTTAGGGGAAATTTCTATATAACGATTTATTAAAATTAATCTCTTCATGAAACTCGATCTGTATGAATACTAAAAGTCGTGCATCTCCAAATTCCCTTCGATGTAGCTGACCACATCATGAAGGGCACTGTCAACCATTGACCAGAGATGCTGCGTCTGCTCACAGAGATACGGCAGACCAACAGATCACATGCCTGGATCGTGAAGCTACAAACACAGAGAAGTTCCTATAGTCCAATATGTACAGAGCTAAAGTGGCCCATGCTCTCTTACCACGAATAGTGAAAGACGAGGAAGCAAACATCAGCGAACAGTATACGTACAAACATGTCCAATGGACTGTGGCCTGAGAATAAATCTGGAACTGCTGCAATATGGTCCCCATGCTGCACATATCCGATCCATGACATATGAGACCTCACGATCAGCAAATATTTGGGAGTCCAGCAGAAGATGGAACTATAGCAAGCTTCGCACAACATTACTCCTTGATGAGATTGACAGACGCCTGGGAGAAGATAAAGTCAGTAGAGATACTAGACTTATTATCGAGAAGACTATGGCGGAAATCACAAGTTCGTATATATAAATAAGCTGTATTGTCGATTTTGGAGTGAAGATCAGTCAGAAGCATTGCAAGAGCTACCAATGCATCCAGAAAAAGTCACAATTTGGTGTGGTTTATGGGCTGGTGGCATCATTGGGCCGTATTTCTTCAAAGATGATGCGAAACGTAACGTAACTGTGAATGTCGAGCGCTACTGTGAGATGATATCCAACTTTTTTTTTTGCCCAAAATGAAAGGGCTTGAATTGAAAGACATGTGGTTTCAAACAGACTGTGCCACATGCCATACAGCACGCGTAATTTCACATTCGGGACCGGTCAATTGGCCGGCTACATCGTGCGATTTAATGCCTTTAGACAATTATTGGGGACCTATGTTAAAGCTCATGTCTATACAGACAAATCCGCTTCAATTGACACATTAGAAGACAATATTGAAGCATTTATTCGTGAGATACCGGCCGAAATGTTTGAAAGAGCATGCCAAAATTGGACTAAGCGGATGGACCATTTGAAACGCAGTCACGTTCAACATTTGCATGAAGTAAGCTTCAAACATTATATTATATGGCCGTACTATCCATTCAAATAAATATTTCATAAAATTTTCTGAATTTTATGTGTTTTTTTAGCTTTCCTATAGCTCTTAAAAAATCACCCTTTATATCGCGAAATCGATAATCGATATCGAAATCGATACTAATGTGGGATTTTAAAACCACCAACCAGAATAAAAGCTGAAGAATAATACGGCAGTGCAACATTTTGGGGCGATTGGACAATATTTTTGTTTATAGCTAAACTAGCCCGGTCCGCTGCCTTCTTTAACTCTCTAATATTTTTTAGGGTGGGGACACTTCACCCTGAATGCGGATATCAAAGTTAGGGGGTGCTTTAGGGCGTACCCTAAAACACTTAGCTCCAAAATTGGATATCAAATTCGTTTTCTACTCTCAACTACCTTTCATTTGAGTCCCATATTCTCATAATGAGCGAAATAACCCATTTAACGTATCTTTAGGAGGAAAAGCCCCACCTAGACATAAACGCAATTTTAATGTCATATTCGTTATCTACTCCTTAATACCTTTCATTTGAGTCCCATATAGCCATGGTCGGCTAACATACCCATTTGGGAGTATTTGTGGGTGGGCGACCTCCCATTACTTGGTTCCAATGTTTTATGCCAAATTTATAAACTACTGCCTAATACTTTTAATTTGAGTCCCATATTTGGACATGATCTTCGAATATATCTGTTTACAGGAGTTTTGGGGTGGGGGGGGGGGTCCGCTGGGTACTTGGTCCAAAATTTTAATACAATACCTTTCCTTATTGTGCCCATCGGACCACTTTCGGATATGGGTGGCGTTTTGGGGGTAAGCCTATGTTTCCTTCCAGACAAACGTTCACAATCCATGAAAATTTTAAGAAAATCGGTTCAGCCAAGTATCATATACGTGACCCCCTTTGATTTTGTATGCCAGATTCATTTGAGACCCATATTGAAATGAACATCCAATATGTCTGTTTGGGCCAGTTTTGGGGTTGGGGCGACGCGATGGGTACTTAGACTGAAAGTTTAATACCATATTCGTATTCTACTCTCCAAAACCTTTCATGTTATACCTATATTGTCCCGATCGGTCCACTTTTGATTTTGGGTTGCGTTTTTGCTATAAGGGGGAGGGTCCGTCCCCCTTCCGATACCGAAAAATTATATAGCCTATGTTTCCTTCCAGACCAACCTACACAATATGTGAAAATTTCGAGAAAATCGGTTCAGCCGTTTTTCAGTCTATACGGAACAAACAAACCGAGTCCCATATATCCGTGATTGACTAATGTGCCCATTTTGGGCGTTTTTGTGGGTTGTTATCTACTCCCGCATACTTTTCATTTGATACCCATATTGTCCTTATCGGTCCACTTTTGATTTTGGATGGGGTTTTTGGCGTAACGGTGGAGGGTCCGCCCCCTTCCTTTATCAGTAAATTATAAAGCCTATTCGTATTTCCTGACCATATTCATAGTCTATTGCCGAATATCTTTCATTTGAGTCCCATATTATTATGATTGTCAAATAAACCTATTTTAAGGGGTTTTGGGGCTGGGGCGGCCCCTAGAGACCCAACTTTTATTATGGAATTCATACTCTACTCTTGAATACCTTTCATTTGAATCCCATATTGTCCTGATCGGTCCACTTTTATTTTTGGGTAGTATTTGGGATAAGGGGGAGGGTCAGCCCCCTCCCGATATCAAAAAATTATATAGCCTATGTTTTCTTCCAGACCAATCTACACAATCTGTGAAAATTTCAAGGTGATCGGTTCTGCCGTTTTTGAATCTATACGGAACAAACAAACAAACCGACAAACAAACACAAAATTAATTTTATATATAAGATTATATAACTATGATATAGGTCAAAATAAAGATGAAATCGAACTTAGCCTATAATGACTTTTCGTTTCAAGTATACATATGTATGTAGTACATTTAAAAAAGATAAAGAACAAATTATAAATTGCTTTATGAGCAACCCCATATCTATTTTGAAATGTTTTGTGCTTTCATTTGTTGAATTATTTACCATATTTATTTTATTAGCAAAATGAATTGCGCCAACAATTTTGTCATTGCAACATGTTGCTAGCAACAATGTTAGATTTTGTTGATAACGGCAAATTTGGGAGGAGTCCGCAACAAGACGAGGTGGCCGAGTGGTTAAGGCGTTGGACTGCTAATCCAATGTGCTCTGCACGCGTGGGTTCGAATCCCATCCTCGTCGAATTGTTTTTTTTTGCAAATTTTTAAAGAAATAATTTAAATTAAATACAAATAGACAAAACAAACAAAAAGGTGGTTATGTTGATTTTTTTCCATATGGAAGGAAGCAAGTGGGAGCTAAAGGGCTACTGAAGCCCAGTTAAATGAAGTGTGATTTATGCGATTCCAATAATTTATTAATATGGCAGGTAGTTAAATTAGAAGACAACACACCTTCAATATGCTTAGATTTTTTGCAAAAATTTCATAAGCGATTGAGATTTGGGAAGAACCGGTTTCATTATAGCAATAAATATGCATAGTCTTTAAAATATGAAAAAAAAATTATGTAAAATTCTTATTGTATTACTATGGACTTAAATGTATAATCGAGACTGTAACTGAAATCTTACCTTATAAAAGTGAAGAAAGGCACCAAATAATCATAAAAATCCATACCTGCAAAGAAAAAGAGTACAATTTGAAATTTGTATGAATACTACTTATGCAGCCTTTATAATTCAACTAGCTGGTTCGGTGTACTTCGCTACACTCGTAAGTGATTCCCGCCCCCTTTTTAACAACGTTCAAATTTGAAAATAGTTTATATTCGTATTAAACTCTCAAATGCCTTTCATTAGAATCCCAAATTGTCCCATTTGGTACACATGTCCATTTGGGGCATAATTTTAGGATGGGGCGACCTCCCAGGAATTAACCCTAATTTGTATATAAGATTCATATTTTATTCCCAAATATCTTTCGTTTGAGTTCCATATTGTTCCGTTCGGTGTACATGTTCATTTGGGACATAATTTTGGAATCGGGAATATACCCCAAATTTTTATACAAGTTTCGCATTCTTCCCCCAAGTACCTTTCGTTTTAATCCCATATTGTATCGATCTACATGTCCGTTTGGGGGTGCTTTATGGGATAGGACACCAAGTTTCGAGGTGTCTCCAATTACTTGATCTTCCATCGAGCTTTTGGTCTTCCCGGTTTGCGTGTACCACCGTGTTTGCCTTCAAAAGACTTCTTTGCTGGAACTTCTTCATCCATTCGTGTAACTATGCTATCGTCGTCATACAGCTCGTTGTTCATACGTCGCCTATTTTCTCCAATAATGCAAACTGGTTCATTTATTTTACGAAGAATCTTTCTCTCAAATACTCTAAGGATTGCTTCATCTGCTTTCACAATTATCCATGCCTCAGAACCAAATAACAACACGGGTAGTATCAGTGTCTTGTATAGTGTAATCTTCGTCTGTCGAGAGGTGATTTTGTTTCTAAACTCCTTAGTTAGTCCAAAGTAGCATCTGTTTGCCAGTATACGGCGGTCCCATGGTAGATCAAGTTGCTGACTATGATTGAAAAAAAAAATACAATTCAATAAAACTTTTCTGTAAGTTGTTACTTCAGTTATAAACTGAAGCGCAGAGGTTAGCTTGTCCGCCCATGACGCTGAACGCCTGGGTTCGAATCCTGGCGAGACCATCGAAAAAATTTTCAGCAATGGTTTTCCCCTCCTAATGCTGGCAACATTTGTGAGGTACTTTGCCATGTAAAAACTTCTCCCCAAAAAGGTGTCGCACTGCGGCACGGCGTTCGGACTCGGCTATAAAAAGGAGGCCCTTATCATTGAGCTTAAACTTGAATCGGCCTGCACTCATTGATATGTGAGAAGTTTGCCCCTGTTCCTTAGTGGAATGTTCATGGGCAAAATTTGCATATAAACTTTTTTTATCCAACAATGGGTGTCTCCATTCCGAATATTTCCCCGGCCAAATTTATTCTAAATTATGACAATATTTTTAGCCAAAAATAACAAACGAGGTGCTCTCTACCGTTCCAGTTCAATTTTGATTGGAAATACTGATGTTTGATGATATTGAAGTTTTTCCCAATTTTTTTGTTCACTGATATTTTTTTGACTTCCTTAAAATGGCGACTTGTTTATAATAGGAATAACAAATCCAACAATTGTTGCAATATTATGGCATATTCCGTTTTGCACTGACTGGAAGAAAGTCTGTGTTAAACAATTAAATCAACAATGATTTTTATTTTGCTGTGCTGATATTATTTTGACCGCAACTGTATGTACAATTCGTGTGATAGCACCCACCACATGGACACCCACCAGCACATGGCCGGCAGAGACTTACCGCATTAAGGTGCTTCAAATTCGTGTTCTTGTGTCATTTTAGAGGGGCTTAGAAATACAAATGTTTTGTTATGCAATATTCACGTATAATTTACTTTAGCAGAAATTTTCAATTTAATTTATATTATTAGAATGTTTATCTGTATCTAATTTCTTATTTGAAAGTCACCAACTTCTTCTAATGGGCACACCACCACATGCTGCTTGATATGCCAACATTAAAGGAACACATCTGGCATCTCTTGCTGCAGCTGTGTATAGATACCGCAAGCTTTGGTCGATAATACAGTTTCGATAAAGCTATTGCAACACTTTCGTATGGCCATTCTCTGGCCAAGGTCGACGCAGACGAGGTGGCCGAGTGGTTAAGGCGTTGGACTGCTAATCCAATGTGCTCTGCACGCGTGGGTTCGAATCCCATCCTCGTCGGTTACTTTTTGTCTTTCTGATCGAACGAAAATTCATGAATTTTAATTATTAGCAGGAATATACAGTTAATAAGCTAATAGTTCTTGTTATTTATTTATCATATATGTTTTTTTTTATTAATTTGTTGTTGCATATAAAATCCTTATTTAATGAAAAAAGCTACTCGACGAGGATGGGATTCGAACCCACGCGTGCAGAGCACATTGGATTAGCAGTCCAACGCCTTAACCACTCGGCCACCTCGTCACTTGGCGCATTTTGGTTCAAATTCTCATTTATTGTTAGGTAAAAAAGTTAATATTATTATTTCAAATTGAAATATTTATGTATTCACTGAAAATTAAAGCAAACATGATCAATTCTAGTTGGGCTGTGTCCTACATTTGCGCGTAACTATATGCATTGACTGCCGTTATCAATTTAAATGCGTCAGCATTGGGTATTTATTGAAAAACATATGGGGTATTCCACAAAAAATAGGAGTTTAATTTTTATAATTAACTAGCTGGACATGGCGCAAACCGCGGCGCCTCTTTCACTCTCTTAATTTATTTGAGCTCTTTACTGGCACGGTCGGGAAAAAGACCTGTTTGGGGGTGATAGTACCGCCTTTCAGATATTTCGCCCCAATGTGGATATCATGTTGGTGCTCTACTCCCAAATTTCATTCATTTGAGGCTTATATTGCTTTGGTCGGTAAATATGTCCGGTATTGGGGGTGTTTTTGAGGGTGAGTTGGACCCCCATGTATCAGATTCGTGCTCTAGTATTGCAATAGACAGTATATATGTGTGGTTTAGGGGGAGTTTATGAGGTGAGGCGTCCCTGAAATATTTGGCCATAAAACAGATATCAGATTTAAGCCCCTTTTTGCCATAATTCACAATCACATCACATGGGGCGGCCACCCACGCACTTACCCCTGAAAAATATCAGCATCGTGCTCTACTCTCAAATTTCTTTATTTGAGCCCCAATTGCCATTGCTTTAGGAGAGTTTGTGGGGTGAGACGACCACCAAACACTTGGCCTCAAAATTGGATATCAAATTCGTTGTCTACTACCAAATACCTATTATTTATTGCCATAGTAGCAAACATGGACGGTTTGAAGGGAGTTTAGGGGGCGGACCCTAAAATAATATCAGCATCGTGCTAGAACATGGTTTTGTTTGAGCCCCAAGCATTTCAGGACCAGAAACGTGATCCTGAAAGTGGGTATGAATTTCGTGCTCTACTCCCAAATGCCCTTCACTTGAGTCCCATATTGTCATGATCGGTAAATACGTATGTCTGATTTAGCGCTTTTTTCGGAGGTGAGGTGGTCCCCCAACCTCTTAGCCCTACTCTAATATACCATACTATTATTAAAGCCTCATATTGCCATTGGTTTAAGAGGAGTTTGTGGGATGAGGCGTCCCCCCAACACTTTTAGCCCAAAGTAGGTTGTCAAATTCGTTTTCTAATCTCAAATACCTTTCATTTGAGCCACATACTGCCATGGTCGGTGTATACATGTACTCTTTATGGAGTGTTTTGGGGAATGCGAATGCGTTTATTTAAGCCCCATATTGCGATGGTCAGTAAATAATTGCTATTTGTTTTGGGGGAGGGGGTAGATCCCCAGAAAATTGGTCCCGAAAGTGGGTATCAATTTTATGCTCTACTCCTCAATACCTAACATTTGACCCCCGCCCTGACCTGGTGGGAGAATATGTCCGATTTAGGTGTGTTTTGAGGAGTGGGGTGGTCCGCCAAATACTTAGCCCTGACTCAAATATCATTTATTAAAATACTAATACTCTCAAATATAATTTAAATATTTTAACTCCATGTTGCCATTAGCCTCAAAAATTGGATATTAAATTCTTTTATAATCTCAAATACCTTTCATTTCAAACCCTTGTTGCAAAAGTTAGCAAATATGTCCGGTTTGGGGTATGGTAGTTAAGAACCAAATTGTCATGGCGTGCAAATACGTCCTATTTTGGGGGTTTTTATGGGGGTGGGACGCGGTCTATTCCGAAATACCTTTCATTTGAGCCCTATATTTCCATAGTCGACAGACATGTGCGGTTTAGAGGTGTTTTGGGGGATGGGGCGGCATTTAGTGATTTGGCTCTGAAAATGTCTATAAGATTCGTGCTCGCCCAAATACTTGGTCCCACAATTGCTAATGGATCTATCGTCTAAAAAATCAAATAATGTGTCCTGAGCATTGCTTTCTGCTGCCGAATTCAAATTGTGCTTTAGTAGTTGATATTAGAACTGTAACGATGGCATCATTTTTTGCTAATATTCGCTGGATCATTTAGTGGAAATTGTTCCACCTTGTTGGCATTTCTTGTACCAATGTATTGTATAAGAGAAGTCTTCTTGAGCCATTTTAAATTTTTCGCCCTTGAGAAATCTGACTATGGTCTTACACTTTGTAGCCAAAGCTTTTACTAAATCCTCGTTGTCAAATTTAAAAACATATTGAACCACAAGATTCAATGTGTAAGCAAAGCATGAAAGATTTCAAATTTTTAATATTTCGAAAGCTTTCAGCATTGAGCTCGCATTATCCGTAACAATACAAACGGTTTTGTTGAGCACATTCCAACGGTTTAAAATATTTTTCAAAGTTTCTGGAATATTTTGAGCCAAGTGGTTGGTTGTATTCAATAGTTTTCTTGTGGCTAATGACGCTGTTTTCAAAACATACACGAAATGGCATGTGACGGCCAAAAAGCTTTGGTTGGCGCTCGATGTCCACAAATCGCATGTGACAGAAAATTCAGAAACACCTTCTAGCATTATAGACGAGTATAGATGATTAACTCCAGAGATGAAGATGTTACTTGAAGTAACGGCATTTGCAATCACAAACTCTCGTATACCCACGATTACGAATCTTATATTAACTTCGAATGAAGGGTTGGTTTGGACCTCTGTGAGCTGTACTGGGGGAAAATGAACTTTATAGGGCGCACCTCCGATCTTGCTGAAATTTGGTATGTACATGTGGGTTTAATCCGAATCTGAAGTCCTTTTTTGAGGCAAAACCCCGTGGATCCCCCTAGGGGTTAAAAACTCCCCGTCTATGAAAATTGGTCCTACCTAGGCAATATCTATGTATATCAAACGAAAGGTATTAAAGAGAAAAATTTTAAATTTTTCCATTTTAATTTGTAATCTACTCGTCAACGCTTTCATCTGATACCCATATTGCCTAGTTTAGGAGGTTCCAAAGTTTCAAGGCCTCATAGCTCCATCTCTGGTCCAAATTTTAGACACTTTTTGGGCACATTTGTAATCTTTTCGTTAATACCTTTCGTTTTATATGCATATTCCCTAGGTTAGAGCACTTCGCATTGAGGTGGAGTTTTTCGATCCAAGGGCGGGTCCGAGTGGTGGGAGACACCTTGAAACTTGGTGTCAGAGATTATAAAATGAGCGCAGAAGAACGAGGCGCTTGAAACGCTATTCTACGTTTGTCTAGTGGAACAAATGTTCTGCCAGAGCGAATTTAGTAAAGTAAGTAAAGGAGGGTCCACGGGCCTTTGTCCCTAAAGAGGACTTCAGATTTGTAAAATCTAGGGTTAGGTGTATATGTAGGCTACGTCAAATTATGGATCTATGGGGACCATGTTTGGAAAATATATAGAAAGGGCTAATGCATTACTTATTTAAAAGCAAGAGGTAACATTAGGAGATTAGATATATTTCGAGTTCAGACTCGGCTATAACAAGAAGGTCCTGTATCAATGAGCTAAGAACTTGAATCAGATTGCACTTATAGACATGAGAAAAGTATCTCCCGCGTGTTTTAAAGGAATTATCCAATGCACGCGTCTGTTATACACGCGCGGACCCAAAAATGGTACCTTTGGCTCCAAAAAGTACCTTTTTAACTTGTTTTTGAGACTATTTCGCCAACCCCATTTATCATCCCTGATCTGCCTGCAGATGTATTAAAAACTGCAGCGTAATTACACCAGACCAGACGGATAAATAGACAGACACAAGATAATCGCCGAAAAAGCCTGCTATAAAAACATTTTGTGGGAGTTTCCAAATTTTTATTTAAAATTTTTGGTATTTATATTGTATTTTTTTATTTTTATTGTTTTATTTTTTTTTTATTAAATAAAAATAAAGTAACAAAATATTATCGACGAGGATGGGATTCGAACCCACGCGTGCAGAGCACATTGGATTAGCAGTCCAACGCCTTAACCACTCGGCCACCTCGTCACTGCCGTGGTCAACATCCAAAGGTAGTTTTGTTGCCAGACCAGTTCAAACAGTCAGCAAGCTTCTGCTTTTCATCTATTCCACCACCAAACACACACACACACCAATCATACGGCAAGGCTGAGTACTGCCTTAATTTTACCGATACTGTTGGTAATGCAGTACTTAGAGAAGGTGGTGAGTTGTTCACTGTATTATCACCAAATACATATTTTGAAAGCATTGCTGACCAATACGTCAAGGTGTCGCTCTAGTAAACGAAATTTTTGACAATTTTGTTTTTTTTTCCTGACAATTCCATAATAGCCTGTTTGCAGATGTCGAGCGGTTGCTTTAAGTTCGTCTGGGCTGCTTTTTCCGATCTATATTCGTCTATATAGACGGCTTTATTTACGATGAGTTATTAACTCTCTTGACGAATCTGTTTATACATCGAAATTCTTTCCATTTGGTCAAATTGCTGGTCGTTTCGAGATAGACAAATAGGCAATAAATTTATTTTGCTTTTTAGTTTGATGTTTACACGTTTGCTAAAAAACAGAATGACGAAATTAGTATACCCCATCCTATGGTGGAGGGTATAAAAATTAATAAGTGTTTGTTTGTTGATTTGTTTGTTTGTCTGTTCCGTATAGACACAAAAACGGCTGAATCGATTTTCTTGAAATTTTCACAGATGATGCATATTGTCCGTGGTAAAAAAAAGGGTACCAAATTTTTTGAATCTTCCCCTTACTCTAATTTTGAAAAACACCAGATCTCGGAGATGGGGAGTGCGATTTAAGCGAAATTTTGTGTGCCATATTATAGTAACCTAAAAACAAAAAATTGGTAGCTAAATTCCGGATGAGGTACCTAGGCGGCTGCCTCACCCCCAAAACCAACCAAATATATATAAAGATCAATCACGACAATATGGGACTCAAATGAAAGGTATTTAAGATTAGAAAATTTATCTGATATCCAGTTGTTGGACTGAGTGTTTGCCCCTAAATCGGGCATATTTACCGCCCAATATGGAACTCAAATGAAAGGTATTTGCGAGTAGAATACGAATCTGATATCCAATTGTGGAGCCAAATTTCTGGGGGTTCTCCCCTTCCCCAAATCACCACCCAAATAGAACTTATTTACTGACCATGGCACAATGGGGCTCAAATAAAAGGTATTTGAGTGTAAAATACGAATCTGATATCCAAATGTGGAATCAAGTGTTTGGGGGGCGCCCCTATCCCGAAATAACCCCCAACCAGGACAAATTTACAACCATAGCAATATGGGTCTCAAATGAAAGGTCTTTGGGAGTAAAGCACGAATCTGATATCAATATTGAGGAAAAAGTGTCTTTGGGGTCACCCCACCCCCATAACGCAACCTAAATGGGACGCGTTTGCTAACAATTGCAATATGGGGCTCAATTAAGAAGTATTTTAGAGTAGAACGCGAATGTGATAGATATTTTCAGAGCCAAGTCACTAAGTGCCGCCCCATCTCCCAAAACACCCCCAAAACCGAACATGTTTGCCGACTATAGAAATAAAGGGCTTAGATGAAAGTTATTTCGGAATAGACCACGAATCTAATATCAACATTCGGGACCAACTGTCCAGGGGACGTCCCACCCCCATAATAACCCCCAAAATAGGACGTACATGTTCGCCATGACAATTTGGGTCTTAAAGAGAGTGGAGCTCGAAATTTATAGTTTTTAGGGACCATACCCCAAACCGGACATATTTGCTATGAGGGTTTTAAATGAAAGGTATTTGATATTATAAATATCCAATTTTGAGGCCAATGGCAATATGGGGTTCAAATAATTGATATTTGAGAGAAGAGCACGATGCTGATTTATTTTCAGGGCTAAGTGTTTGGGTAACCACCACACTTCCCAAAAACACCGAAATCGGACATATACACCGACCAGGTCAGTGCGGGGCTCAAATGAAAGGTATTGAGGAGTAGAGCATGAAATTGATACCCACTTTCGGGAGAAATTTTATGGGGGTACTCCTTACCCAAAACAAACAGCAATTATTTACTGACCATCGGAATATAGGGCTTAAATAAACGCATTTTCTGGGGGTCTACCCCTTCCCCAAAACAAACAGCAATTATTTACTGACCATGGCAATATGTGGCTCAAATGACAGGTATCTGAGATTAGGAAACGAATTTGATAAACTATTTTGGGGCCAAGTGTTGGGGGAACGCCTCATCCCACAAACTCCCCTTAAACCAATGGCAATATGGGGCTTTAATAAATGGTATGGCATATTAGTGTAGGGCTAAGAGGTTTGGGGACCACCTCCGAAAAAACCGCAAAATCAGACATACGTATCTACCGATCATGGCAATATGGGACTCAAATGAAAGGCATTTGGGAGTAGAGCACGAAATGCATACCCACTTTCAGGACCACGTTTCTGGTCCTGAAATGATTTGGTCTCAAACAAAACCGTCTTTTAGCACGATGCGGATATTATTTCAGGGTCCGCCCCCTTAACTCCCTTCAAACCGTTCTGTGGCAAAAAATAGTAGGTATTTGATAGTAGAAAACAAATTTGATATCCAATTTTGAGGCCAAGTGTTTAAGGGGGGTCGTCTCGCCCCATAAACTCCCCCATACCAATGGCAATTAGGCTCAAATAAAAGAAGTTTTAGGAGTAGAGAACGATGCTGATATTTTTTTAGGGCTAAGTGTGTGGTTGGCCGCCCCACCCTACATACCCCCCCCCCCACACCAAACTGGACATATTTGCGATTTATGGTAAAAATGGGTTCAAATCTGATATCTGTTTTCTGGACATATTTGTGATTTATGGTAAGAAAGGGGTTCAAATCTGATATCTGTTTTATAGCCAAGTATTTCAGGGAGGCCTCACCTCATATACTACCCCTATGGCAAAAAGAGGCTCAAATCTGAAATCTGTTTTATGGACATATTTGTGATTTATGATAAAAATGGGTTCAAATCTGATATCTGTTTTATGGCCAAGTATTTCAGGCACGCCTCACCCCATAAACTCCCTTTAAACCACGCATACCGACTATAGCATTACTAGAGCATATAACTGACAAATGGAGGTCCAACTCACCCCCATACCGGACATATTTACCGACCAAAGCAATATAAGCCTCAAATGAAAGAAATTTGGAAGTAGAGCACCAATATGATATCCACATTGGGGCGAAATATCTGAAAGGCCGTACTAGCACCCCCAAACAGGTATTTTTCCTGACCTTGCCAGTATAGAGGTCAGATAAAATAAGAGAGTGAAAGAAGGCGCAGTGGAGCGGGCCCCGTCCAGCTAGTTGTTGTTGTTGTTGTAGCAGTTTATTGTGTTCTATCTTTCGTCTGCTTGATTCTGTTGAGTGTCAAGACCCAGGAACTCTGCGACTAAGATGGGGTGCGTCCACAGCGATCTGGGTCTGAGTCGAGTGGGTCTGGCCGGGCAGTTAAACAGGTGACGTGTATCGTGCGGTCCCTGGTTACAATCGGGACATGAATCTTGCACGTCGGCATCAATCCTAGCTCTGTGGGAATTGAGGCGGCTGCATCTGCCGGAACGTAATTGAGCCAGAACTACTCTGGTTTGCCGGGGGGAGGTCAATTTCATCAGATGCAATGGGAGGCGGTCTTTATTCAAAGATTACATTCACCCGGTAGCTAATTACCGCATCTGCTACCGTGTCTGCATGAATGTTGTTTAGACCCGCTTGATATGCCGCTTGATCTAGAGGTTCTCTCTTGTAGCGCTGAACCTCACGCTCTAGATCGTGTAATAGATCTACCTTAAGGCTTCTGGGCGGTGGATATCTATCCACAAGATGATGATTTTGATGGTTTCTGCGATAACAGCCCAAAAGGTATTGCTTGGACAGCATGTAGTTATGTCTTCGCACTGGCAGGATCTTTGTCTCCTGATGGAGGTGGTCCACATGAGAACTGAGGAGACAGCCCGTCGCAGTTCGGAGGGCAGCATTCTGACAGATCTGAATATTATTCCACTGCGTGTCACAAAGTTGACTAGACCACACTGGCGCTGCATAACTTACCACAGACCGGCCAATTGCTTTGGTAGTGAACAATGTGGCTGAAGATTTGGTGGCGGATATCTTCAGATTTCTTGCAGCGAAATATGAGGCAAGCTCGTTGAGGTAGACGTTCAACCTATCAAAGGGTAGGGGGCCTGATGCTATGATCGTACAATCGTCCGCATATGATACGATCTCTATGCCGTCTGGAGGGGGTGGAATGGAGGATAAGTAGAGGTTAAATAGTGCCGGAGATATCACCCCACCTTGGGGAATTCCCTGTTTCACTCTACGGTGTTTCGACTTCTTATCCCTAAATTCCACAAATGACTGGCGACCACACAGATAATTCGCGACCCATCGTTTCAGGCCTGGCTGGAGGGACGTGTTGGCGATGTCCTCAAATAATTTGGCATGGCTTACCGTCCGTGTCGAATGCCTTCGATAGGTCCAGTGCCACGAGGACCGTCCTATTACATGGCCTGGCCTGATTGAAGCCAAGGCAAATGTGTGCGGTGATGGAATGCAAAGCTATTGTTGTGCTGTGCAGTCTCCGAAATCCATGTTGATGCTCGGCGAATGGAAATTCTCCTACGAGGCTCGGGAGGAGTAATGCCTCAAGCGTCTTTGCCACTGGTGAGAGAAGGGAGATCGGTCTGTACGGCTCCCCCAAACTCGGGTCTTTTCCAGGCTTCAGAAGCGGGATCATTCTGCCCATTTTCCAGACATCGGGAACTATAAGAGTGTTCAATGACAGGTTGAGGACAGTGGTAAGGTACTCAACTCCAGGTGAATCCAGATTCTTCAACATCAATGTAGAAAATCCGTCGGGGCCTAAAGCCTAAGATGATTTGGCGCCACGGATGACATTCGTAACTTCGCCCACAGTAAATTGTGATGGCTGTTCATCGACTCGGAGACCACGAATAAGAGTGTTCAATGACAGTTTGAGGACAGTGGTAAGGTACTCAACTCCAGGTGAATCCAGATTCTTCAACATCAATGTAGAGATTCCGTCGGGGCCCAACACGCCTTAGAAGATTTGGCGCCACGGATGACATTCGTAACTTCGCCCACGGTAAATTGTGATGGCTGTTCATCGGCTCGGAGACCACGAATACGGCGAATGGCTCTCCTCCTTGCCCTGTCTCTCTCGGGATGCACAATTAATTGACGGTTGAACAACCTGGCGCATCTCTTCGGATCAGTCACGGTTATTTCTACAAAAGTGACTGAGGTCCTGTCATCCCGTGTACCGGGGTTCGAGAGTGACTTAACAGTAGTCCACAGTTTGCCTACACCGGTGCCTAAGTAACATTGCTCCAAGTGTTCCAGCCACAAATTCCGCTTATGTTCGTTGACTACCCTGTTTATTTCCAGATTCAGCTCGCTGATTTTGGGGTTAGCGGGGTCCATAGCACGAATCCCATCACTCTCGTCTGCGAGTATCACTGCTTGCGACGGGAAATTGGGTCGCACTTGGGGTATTCGACGGGCTGGTATAAAGCGAGCGGCTGCTGCGTTAATGATGTCTCGGAATTTCCTCACCGGCCACAAGCACGTCAGAGGGGGTGGAAGTTCACTGAAGCGGCGATTGGTATACTATCTGAAGCCAGTCCAATCGGTCTTCTTATAATTGATAAACGTCCGGCGCTCAGAGGTTATGTCCAGCTAGTAATTGTTGCTATTAGTGAAATCCCAAGACGATATGGTTGTATCCAGAAAATTAAGGTGTTTTGTTTCCTCGGTCTTCTAAAATATTGAAAACAACGATTTTGAACTCTAATTGGGTCATCTGTACCAAATGATTGTTCAAAATCGTTTTTGGTCCAGATTGACTTTATGTGCTCCAAGATCTCACCTTCAATTCAATTTCGATGAGATGAGCCATCAAAAGAGCACCCGATATGTTCAAGTAAAAATTGGTCTATTTCTTATTGACTTCATTGTGACTTTATTTCCCACGTTAACTTCGCGAGTCCATTGAAAGCTAAATTTTATGCCAAAACTCATTCCCTTAAAGGCTTATGTAAACCACATACCTGTAATAAACTACATATTCGTCATCATAGGCTCACATTTTTAGGCATATGTGTGCCGTTTAATTGTCTTCACCTGTTGTTGAGTGTTGGGATTTCTTAATAAAATTTCAATAAATCTTCATACCAATCTTGTTTCAGTTTCGGTTGCCATATGGTGTAGGCGCCCCTTTTTGTTATTTTTTTTATTTTTTGCTCAAAAGACATTTATCAGCTACCTATTTTCTCTAAAAATTTTTAGGTTTCACTTTCAACCAATGAATTCAAACACAAATACGAGTATTTTTTTAATGATGATTAATGCTTTGGCGGGTGTCAGTAGGTTATATATGTTTGTTTACACCTTACCATATATTGTCATTAAAATAAATGTGTTGACAATCTGTCCAAGGGGTCAATAATACAATTAAATGTCTGAGTAAACAAATAAAATGTTTTAAATTAATTAATAAATGACATTACTGATTCATTTGAAAACAAATTAAGTATAATATTAGTTTGCCCAAAAAGTAATTGCGGATTTTTCATATAGTCGGCCTTGACAAATTTTTTCACAGCTTGTGAAAAAATTCTTGCATTCTTTCTTCTGTCAGTTATCAGCTGTTACTTTTAGCTTGCTTTAGAAAAAAAGTGTAAAAAAAGTATATTTGATTAAAGTTCATTCTAAGTTTTATTAAAAATGCATTTACTTTCTTTTAAAAAATCCGCAATTACTTTTTGGGCAACCCAATAACAATGCTTTGAACATATTTTGCTATGGTGAAACGTTAAAAAGCAAAAACAAGTAAAAGCGTGCTAAGTTCGGCCGGGCCGAATCTTATATACCCTCCACCATGAAGCACATTTGTCGATCTCTTTCCACAGTATCTCTTTTTAGGCAAACTAAGGATAAACGAAAAGTATTGCTATGCTTTTGGAACATTATCTAGCTATGGTTCATTTCGGACCATAATTGAATTGAATATTGGAGACCATAGTAAAAGTCATTGTGTAAAATTTCAGCCAAATCCAGTAAGAATGGCGCACTTTAGGAGCTGAAGAAGTAAAATAGCGAGATCGGTTTATAGGTGAGCTGTATAAGCCTATAAACTGATTCATACAATATTCGACACGTATGTTAAAGGTCATGAGAGAAGCTATTGTACAAAATTTCAGCCAAATCGTATTATACTTGCACCCTATAGAGTCTCAAGAAGTCAAGACCCCTTATAGGTTTATATGACAGCTATATCAGGTTATGGACCGATTTGAACTATTCTTAGCACAGTTGTTGAAAGACATAACAAAACGCCTCATGCAAAATTTCAGCTAAATTGCATAACAATTGCGCCCTCTAGTGGATCAAGAAGTCAAGACCCGAGATCGGTGTATATGGCAGCTATATCAGGTAATGGACCGATGTGAACCATACTTAGCACAGTTGTTGAAAGTCATAACAAAAAACGTCATGGAAAATTTCAGCCAAATAGGATAATAATTGCGCCCTCTAGTGGCTCAAGAAGTCAAGATTCAAGATCGGTTTATATGACAGCTATATCAGGTTATGGACCGACTTGAACTATTCTTAGCACAGTTGTTGAAAGACATAACAAAACACCTCATGCAAAATTTCAGCCAAATCGGATAATAATTGCGCCCTCTAGTGGCTCAAGAAGTCAAGATCCCAGATCGGTTTATATGACAGCTATATCAGGTTACGGACCGATTTGAACTATTCTAAGCACAGTTGTTGAAAGACATAACAAAACACCTCATGCAAAATTTCACCAAAATTGCATAATAATTGCCCCCTCCAGTGGATCAAGAAGTCAAGACCCCAGATCGGTGTATATGGCAGCTATATCAGGTAAAAGACCGATGTGAACCATACTTAGCACAGTTGTTGGAAGTCATAACAAAACACCTCATGGAAAATTGCCAAATCGGATAATAATTGCGCCCTCTAGTGGCCCAAGAAGTCAAGACCCCAGATTTATTTATATGGCAGCTATACCAGAATATAGACCGATTTAAACTATACTTAGCCCATCAGTTAAAAGTCATAATAAAACACTTCATGCATAAACCGATCTCCCGATATGATTTCTTGAGCCTCTGGAAGCCGCAATTTTTTCGATTTGGCTGAAATTCTGCATGTAGAGTTCTGTTATGACTTTCAACAACTGTAGCAAATACGCTCCAAAATGGTCTATAACCTGATAAAGATCCCATATAAACCGATCTCCCGAATTGATTTATTGAGCCTCTGGAAGCCGCAATTTTTCTTCTGTTATAACTTCCAAGAACTGTGGCAGGTACTGTCTAAATCAGTCTATAATCTGATTTCTGAGTTCTGTTATGACTTCCATCAACTGTACCAAGCATGGCCGAAAACGGTTCATAACCTGACATAGCTTCATATAAACCGATTTCCCGATTTGACTTCTTGAACCCTTACGAGCCGCAATTTTTGTCAGATTTGACTGAAATTTTGCATGCGGTGTTCTGTTACGACTTCCAACAACCCTATCAAGTACGGTCCAAATCAGTCTATAACCTGATATAGCTCCCATATAAACCGGTCTCTTGTTCATCCTTGTACGGTTCCTAGAAGCTCTAATTTTTGTTGCTTTGACAGAAGTTTGGTATGTATGCGCACCACTAAATTGATTTTATTTTCATGGTGATGGGTTTCCAAAATTCGGCCCGGCCGAACTTAGCAAGATTTTACTTTTTATATCCTCCACCATAGGATGGGGGTGTACTAATTTCGTCATTCTGTTTGTAACTCCTCGAAATATTCGTCTCATATCCCATAAAGTATAAATATTCTTGATCGTCATGACATTTTATGCCGATCTAGCCATGTCCATCCGTCTGTCCGTTTGTCTGTCGAAAGCACGCTAACTTTCGAAGGACTAAAGCTAGCCGCTTCAAATTTTGCACAAATACTTCTTATAGGTGTAGGTCGGTTGGGATTTTAAATGGATCATATCGGTCCATGTTTTGATATAGCTGCCATATAAACCGATCTTGGATCTTGACTTCTTGAGCCACTACAAGGCGCAATTTTTATCCACTTTGGCTGAAATTTTGCATGAGGTATTTTTTTATGATTTTCAACAGCTGTGCTAAGAATGGTTGAAAGCGGTCCATAACCTGATACAGCTGTCATATAAACCGATTTGGGATCTTGACTTATTCAGCCTCTAGATGGCGCAATTCTTATCCGATTTGGCTGAAATTTTGCATGAGGTGTTTTGTTATGATTTCCAACAACAGTACCAAGTACGGGTGAAATCGATGCATAACCTGATATAGCTGTCATATAAACCGATCTGGGGTCTTGACTTCTTCTGCCTCTAGAGGGCGCAATTCTTATCCGATTTGGCTGAAATTTTGCATGAGGTGATGATTTCCAACAACAGTACCAAGTACGGGTGAAATCGATGCATAACCTGATATAACTGTCATATAAACCGATCTGGGGTATTGACTTCTTCAGCCTCTAGAGGGCGCAATTCTTATCCGATTTGGCTGAAATTTAGCATGAGGTGTTTTTTTTATGATTTTCAACAAATGTGCTATGTATAATTGAAATCGGTCCATAACCTCATATAACTGTCATATAAACCGATCTGGGGTCTTGACTACTTCAGCCTCTAGAGGGCACAATTCTTATCCGATTTGGCTGAAATTTTGCATGAATTGTTTTGATATGATTTCCAACGACAGTACCAAGTACGGGTGAAATCGATGCATAACCTGATATAGCTGTCATATAAACCGATCTCGGGTCTTGACTTCTTGAGCGCAATTCTTATCCGATTTGGCTGAGAGGGCGCAATTCTTATCCGATTTCGCTGAAATTTCGCACGAAGTGTTTCGTTATGACTATCAACAACTGTGCAAAGTATGGTTCAAATCGGTCCATAACCTGATATAGCTACCATATAAACCGATCTGGGATCTTGATTTCTTGAGCCTCTATAGGGTGCAATTATAATCTGATTTGGGTGAAATTTTGTACAACGGCTTCTCCCATGAACTTCAACATACGTGTCAAATATCGTTCAAATCGGTCTATAACCTAATAAAGCTCCCCTATAAAACGATCTTCCTATTTTACTTTTTGAGCCCCTTAAGGGCGAAATCCTTATTCGATTTGGCTGAAATTTTACACAATGACTTTTACTGCGGTCTCCAACATAATGGAATTAAGGGCCGAATAGAACCATAACTTGATAAAGCTCCTATAGCATAGCAATTCTTTTCTTTTAGCCTTTCCTTTGTTTGCCTAAAAAGAGACACCGGGAAAAGAACTCGACAAATGCGATCCATCGTGGAGGGTATATAAGATTCGGCCCAGCCGAACTTAGCACGTTTTTACTTGTTTTTGACTAGTTTGGCACAAATTTGCTTAATTTGCAAATTTTGCCATGAAGTAACTAAGGAACAGGGGCACACTTCTCACATACCAAATTTGGTACGTATAGTAAAATTATGCCTATCAACTAATTTCACTGTATGTCAATTTGAAGCAGAATCCATGTTGGTGGGTTTCAAAGATTCGGCCCGGCAGAACTTAGCACATGTTTACTTGTTATAATTCTACGGGTGAACTCTTGGTAAATTTTAGCTCACTTTAACGGATGTTAAAGATAGCTACTCAGTTGACACCACGAGGAAGTTTGTGTCCAAAATTGAGTTGAAGGAAGATAAAGATAAAACTGGATTTTGTAAAGTTCAAACCATTCAGAACCGTTGTTTGGTTTCCAACACCCCCTAGTCAATAGATTCCCAGCGTCACCCTTCCTTAAAAAATGACATGGGATGGACTTAAAGTTGGGCTACACATTCGAACTAAAATTCGAAGAAAATTCTACTTCGAGAAACACTTTTTGAGAGTTTAAAATTTTTAAGTCATTTGAAGTATTGGCTTTTTTTAATTACCTCAACGATGATGTGCAAAAAAAGATACGCTAATTCACGCATTCTATTCATAATCGAGATTAGAAGTATTTTTCATAAAAATTTTTAATGGTTGCTAAAAATGATGGCAAGAAATTTAAAACAATTTTTTTCCTCAAATTGCTACGCACAATTATGTTTTGAATTACGAAAAACTACGGATAGGGGTGAAGAATTCGCAAAAATAGGCAAACTGATCTTTCCGCAGACGACGATGATGATGCTGAAGATGATGAAAGGCAATTAAAGACAAAAGCCAGCTACAAAGCATTCCATTTAGCAATTGAAGGAAGAAGAAAATCATTTCAATCAGAAGTTTTTTTTTATTGTTTTTTATATGCGTTCATAAATTTTGCGTTTTTTGGTTCATAATGGGGCAATAATTAATTAGCCACACGGGTGCTGTGTGCGTGGCACAGTATGACGAAGGCAGGTAAAATGGTTGAAGAAGTAGTTTTAGGTATAACGAATTGAAGTTGCCACTTTATACACCAGAGGCAAGATATAAGGCGGTGATGATTAATAGCTTAAATAACTGTGAGTTGAAACAAATAAAAAGAGCATCAATATGGGACCAATCAAACTTTGTAAGGCCTATGACCAAGAGTTTAACGCAAAAAGTATTAAACTGTCTTAACAGCTTATAGAAATAACAGTCAATACATTGTGTACTCTAACCGCGCTTGCATTTTTATACCCACCACCCTAGGATAGGGGGTAAATTCATTTAGTCATTCCATTTGCAACACATCGAAATATCAATTTCCAACCCTACAAAGTATATATATTAAGGATCGTCGAAAAATTCTAAGACGATTTAACGATGTCCATGTGTATGTCCGTCCGTCTGTTGTAATCACTCTTCAAAAATTGAGATATTAAGCTGAAATTTGGCACAGAGACGTATTTTTGATTCTCTCTGGTTAAGTTCTTGAACGGGCCAAATCGGACCATATTTGGATATAGCTGCTATATAGACCGATTTTCCGATAAAGGGTCTAATGCCCGTAAAAACTTTGATTTTCATCCGATTTTACTGAATTTTGAAACAGTGAGTAGTTTCAGGCTTCCCGACAACTGACCCCAAATATGGTTCAGATCGGACTATATTTAGATATAGCTGTCATATAGACCCATCTCCCGATAAAGGGTCTGAAGGCCATCAAAGCTTTATTTATTACCCGATTTCGTTGAAATTTGCAACAGCGGTTATTTAAAGCCTCCCGACATCTGACCTAAATATGGTTCAGATCGCACTAAATTTAGATATAGCTGCCATATAGACCCATCTGCCGATAAGGGGACTGAAGCCCATAAAAGCTTTATTTATTACCCGATTTCGCTGAAATTTTAAACAGTGAGTTTTTCTGAGCCTCCCGATATCCGACCTTAATATGGTTCAGATCGGTTCATAATTATATATATCTGCCAAAAAGTCCAATATTTTGTTCTACAAAATTGAATAGTGACATATATATTAGACCACTCAATGCCCGTGCCGAATTTGGGTGCTTAAGTTATCCAATTTTCACCTGATTGTGACGAAATGGGATTAACAAATATACCCGAGGTGGTGGGTATCCAAAGTTCGGCACGGCCGAATTTATTTTTCTTTCATTAATGGCCATTGCCTCCATCACAATGTGCCACAGTTTTTCCCAATGAGATTTCTTGCACTTGGTGCCTTTGTTTTTTTCACCTTAAATGTAACAGTTGCCAGTTGTGGTGATCATAAAGCGTCTGCTACGCATCATCCACACTTACTATCACTGCAAATATTTCATTAAAAGAGAAGATTTTTCTTTTATCGCTTTATTGTTGCTTTAACTGTAGAGCAAATAAACAAACGAATAAAAAAAATGTAGAAAATTGGCAGCTAATGACTTTAGTCGAACAATGTGCTGCCTGAGCAGCTAATATCACCTACATACTCACAGTCATTGGACGAATACCAGAAGCAAACTCTTTTTTGCCATCCACTCTTTAAATGACTATATTTTGTGCAATTGTTTCAAGGAATTGTGTCGAATTCTTTGTGGTGGAAAAAAAACTTTTCCAATCAATGATTCATAGCAGAATTGCTCATCCACAACCTAGTTGGGCTAATCTCTTAATGAAACTAGTTTCTTGTAATGCATTAAATGGATTAAGAGGTATGGCCATTATAAAACAATAAAAAATTAGTGATATTTTTTCGAAATTCCAATAATCTTTGACAAATACTTTAGTAACTTGTGGAAGCAAATAACTCAAATAGGTTTGGTTGAAAGAATGTTTGGATTCTAATCCGCCCTATGCCACTATGGACACACATCTAAGCTAGTAATCAGCTTGTAATCGAAAAAGTTTCCCCGAAGAGATCTATGTAAGGAATTCCGTGCTGCCTACAAACTCCCCTATTTGTTTTCCATTCTATGCCCCTAGGCTGGATCTAGTCTGGTATGGTATCCGCACCCAAGTGCCGGAGTTTGAAAGCCAGGCATGGCGGGGCGAACCAACAAGTTAGCGCAAACAGGCGGTGTCCCGTTTGCACGGATACGAATGCGATCACGTTGGGTTCGTGCAATAGGGTCGCAGGGGATGAGCCAAAGGAAATGGCCAACGGTTGTGCTCGCAGATCTTCACTTGGCACCGAAGCGAAGGCCCAATCTGCCATCCATCTGAAAAAATCACGATTACAGAAACATCAACAAGAAATAATGGAACTGACAACCCACCGATGACGACCTATGGATTCAGAACACGGTTTATGGTTGTAACATGGAACGTCTGAAACTCTCTCAGAGACATCGAGACTTTACCAAGTCCAGAACGAGATGTCAAACAATAACCTAGACATCCACGGTTTAAGTGAAGTACGATAGCCGAAATCCGGAACTTGGGATCTTCAAGCTGGCTACCACTTCATTTTTCAGGTAATTAGGTTCAGTTAGGTTAGTTTTAAGTGGCAGTCTGCCATTAGACTCACCTAGACGTTTTCTTCGATTGTGATACCATATCAACAGAAGATGGAAGATGCCTTCTAGTTCCTGCCGTTGAACCATCCATGATCGCTTTAAAAAGCCCAATTACTTGCGAATGTTCACATCCGCTAAATCAGACAGGTTCTCAAAGAAATGTGAACCTAAATGGAACTTCTTCTAACTGCTAGTGCGGGACACACACATAGAAGGTGTTTTATAGTCTCTTCTTTTTCGATGTCCTCACAGCTTCTGCAAAAGTCGTTGCTGGCAACCTTCAGTTTGTCAGCATGTTTTCCAATTAGACAGTGACGTGTCCTGACGGACACAATGACTGAGACGTCCGCTCTAGTCAATGACAGGAAAGCAGTAGACCTTCAAGTCTAGATTAGGCCACATAGTTTTGGAATGCTCACTGCCACCTCTTTATGACCATCTATCATTCGTTGTTCTTCGGGCCTGGTCCTGAAAACTTAGCTTACATGTCGCTAGAGGCTTACCCAGTATCCCTGGAATGTGTAGGGTAGTTCCTAGTTTCGCAAGCTCGTCCGCTTTACAATTCCCTGAGATATCACTGTGGTCCGGCACCCAGAACAGGTGAATTTTTAACTTTTCAGCCATCTTGTTGAGAGATCTGCGACATTCGAGGGCGGTTCTCCAGGGATTTAATGACTGCCTGGCTGTCTGAGAAGATATTTATGCCAATCGTCGACATTATATTTAAGCAATTCCAACCCTTCCTTAATTACAAGGATCTCCGCTTGATACACACTCCAGTGGTCGGACAACCTTTTCGATATGGCCAGTTCTAGATCTTTAGAGTTTAGTTTGGAACCACCCGAATAGAAGTCTATGTAACTTCTTTTACCAGGGATATCGTAGTTCCAATCGATTCTATTAGAAATAGTGGCACTGTACTTTTTGTGAAATAGCGACAGGGTGTAAACCACACTGCCTGGAACATCGGGCATTGTAATAGGGATAACACAGTGTCCGTAGCCGCCACATGACCAAAGACAAAGCTCCCTTAGCCCCACGGCAGTGGTCGCAGCAATTTGCCTAGCCACAATGTTCAGAGGCATAAGATGTTGCATTAAATTCTGTGCATCTGATGTGTTTTCCTCAGTGCGGCTGTGATGAACAAACAAGCCATCCTTTGAACCCGGCTGACTATTGAACAGCGGATGTACTTTGGAAGCGCCGTCCAACAGACTACAACACTGCAGTATATACCCAGTGCATGACGCCCGGTCTAATCCCCTAATTTTTGGCAATGGCTCTCTTGCAGGTGTATAGGCAAAAGTTTCCTTTCTTATCCTTTCCAAAATGTTAGGTTTAAAGTTCCTGTCCAGTAAAACATCGATGTTATTTCCACGTTCTGTAAATGGAACATTTTCTGCCCCAAGGAGACGGGTGCCACTGTACGTAACTTGTATGCCCTGCTGAAAATAACTACTTCTGTCTTGCACGGATACCTTGACCATTTTCGGTAGCAACTTCGCTATTGCGAAGTTAAACGTCTGAATTCGAATCCTGGAGAGAACATCCGCCCTTCCTAATGCTGGCAACATTTGTGAGGAACAATACCATCTGAAAAAATTGTATGGGGACTATGTAAAATTTCTCCCCAAAGAAGTGTCGCACTGCAGCACGCCATTCGGACTCGGCTGTAAAAAGGAGGTCTCATTGAGGTTAAACTTGAATCGGACAGCAATAATTGATATGTGAGAAGTTTGCCCCCTGTTGCTGAATGGAATGTTAAGAGGAAAAATGGTATTTGCGCCTAATGCTTCTAGACATTGTGGCTAGACAAATTGATGCGACCACTGCAGTGAGGGTAAGGGAGCTTTCTCTTTGGTCAGGCGGCGGCTATGGACACTGTGCTATGCCTCATATTCGAGGTAGTATGGACTACACATTGTCTGAGGCGTTTTTTGATAAAAAGTACTGCACCATCATTCCTGATAGGGCCGATTGGAACTACGATATTTCTATTAATAGAAGTTGCATATACTTTTATATGGATGGTTCCAAATTAACTGGTCATACCGAGAAGGTTACCCGACCACAGTAGTGTGTATCAAGCGGAGATCTTTGCACTTAAATAAGTGGTGAAATGGCTAAGATGTAATGTCATAATGAGGTAATGTCATCCCTGGAGAACGTTTTTATAAATTTAAAAACCGCCCATGATTGTGGCAGATGTTTCAACGAGATGACTGAACAGTTCAAAACTCACTGGATCTGGGTGCTGGACCAAGAGATAACCCAGGGAATTGTCGAGCTTGCGAGACTAGTAACTACCTTCCACATTCAAGGGGAACTGGAATCTGTGGGTATACCCTAGCGACATGTTAGATTAGTTTTCAAAACAGACCTGGGTGGGGT
Source organism: Stomoxys calcitrans (assembly GCF_963082655.1). Classification (NCBI taxonomy): domain Eukaryota; kingdom Metazoa; phylum Arthropoda; class Insecta; order Diptera; family Muscidae; genus Stomoxys; species Stomoxys calcitrans. The sequence continues at coordinate 101,925,309 of NC_081553.1, read as the reverse complement.
CGAATGAACAGAGTAGATTTTAATGCACGCAAGACCCAGTGCTGTTTGTTGCCCCACAAACGATTCACTGATACTTTACAATTGTCAATATCTATCGACGGTGTAGATATCAAGCAGTCCGAGGCTCTTGATGTTCTGGACATGAAGATTTAATGTGATGTTCGTTGGTCAAACATGTATTCGAAGTGTCGAAGGAAGTGCTTAGGCTTTCTTAAACGGTGTAAGAAATATTTCACTCCCTCTGATCTTCTTAATATCTATAAAATGTACATTGGGCCGAAGATGGAATATAACTCGCATATATGGGCAGGAGCTTCAAAATCATCCTCGTGTCCAAAGGCGGGCGTTAGTGCTGATTGGAAATGGTAGGGTATGCAACTCTTTTCTTTCCCTTAAACATCGTCGAAATGTCCAAAGGCGGGCGTTAGTTGTGATTGGAAATGGTAGGGTATGCAACTCTTTTGTTTCCCTTTAACATCGTCGAAATGTCCAAAGGCGGGCGTTAGTGCTGATTGGAAATGGTAGGGTATGCAACTCTATTGTTTCCCTTTAACATCGTCGAAATGTGGGTTGTGTGGCGCTGTTCAATCGATTCTTCCACGATGTGTTCTTCGGAAATCAGTCCTCTGATTCCTGACTTGAGGTTGTCTGTCAGAAATACAAGAATTTTTAAAAGCGCTCACCGGCTTCTAATCGATTGGCCAGCTAATCGGACCATGGACTACCGCGAGAATTCCTTTTTCACAAGGACGGTTCGTATGTGGAATCGACTTCCGGTAGATGTCTTTCCCGCTACTTACGACATCCAGAAATTCAAAGAAATTCATCGCCAGTAAAAGCGTGCTAAGTTCGGCCAGGTCGAATCTTGGGAACCCACCACCATGGGTTCCGCGTAAAAATGTATACAAAATAAATTAAGTTGTAGGACATCTTTTTATTCTACATATCAAACATCTCAAGAAGTCAAATCGGGCGATCGGTTTATATGGGAGCTCTACCAGGTTATAGACCGATTTGGACCGTACTTGGCACAGTTGTTGGAAGTCATAACCGAACACCGCATGCAAAATTTCAGCGGGATCAGACAAAAATTGCAGTTGTTGAAAGTCATAAAAGAACGCTACGAGCCAAAACGGACAAAAATTGCGGGTCCAGGGGCTCAAGAAGTCAAATCGGGAGATCCGTTTATATGGGAGCTATATCAGGTTATAGGCCAATTTGGACCGTAGTTGACACAGTTGTTCGAAGTTGTAACGGAATACTATATGCAACATTTCAGCCAAATCGGACAAAAATTGCGCTTCCAGGGGCTCAAGAAGTGAAATCTGAGGATCGGTTTATATGGAAGCTATATCTTAATCTAAACCGATATGGCCCATTTGCAATCCCCAACGATCTGCGTCGATATTAAGTATCTGTGCAAAATTTCAAGCTGCTAGCTCTACGTGTTCGACCGCTATCGTGATTTCGACAGATGGACGGACGGACATGGCTTGTTCGACTCAGAATGTTGAAAAGATCAAGAATATATATACTTTATGGGGTCCTAGATCAATATTTCGGGGTGTTGCAAACGGAATGACTAGATTAGTATACCCCCATTCTATGGTGGTGGGTATAAAAAAATTACAGATGGTCACAAAATGGGGTTTGTGAACACTCCAAAATTATGTGGCCCAATATGGACTTGAAGAGGTCTATGTCGCTGGCTAGAACAAACGTCATTGTGTCCGTCATGGCAGATCATTGTTTGATCGGTAACCATGCTGGCAGACTGAAGGTAGCAAGTAACGACTTCCGCGGGAGCTATGAGGATGTCGAGGAAAAAGAGACAGTAGAGCATTTTGTGTGTGTGTCCCACACTGGCAGTCGATAGCAATTCGTTCCACTTTAGATTCTCATTTCTTTGAGAACTTGTGTGAACATTCGCAAGGTGTTGGGCTTATTAAAGCTTTCGGTAGGAACTAGAAGGCATCTTCCTTCTGCTAGTCCTGTGGTATCACAATGGACAATGGGCATAAACCTAGGATATGTTTAGGGGTTAAAAACGGAATGACTGGATCAGTATACCCCATCCTATGATGTTGGCTATAAAATAGTAATCATTTTATTTTAGTTGCCTCAAAGCTCTAACGCATTACGTTTGCATATTAAAGAAGATTTGGAACATATTTGTCGAAATCATATTTAGAATCTCATAGACTATCACAGCTTCTTCACATTCCATTTACTACTCATGTCTCTTGCCTTTTCAATTTTCCTCCCACTTCATTTCTTAATAATGACGTTGATAAATTATTCTCATAATTTGCGCTAAATTAACTTTCATATTCCTTTATTAAAATTTTTTAATTGTGGTATTTATTCTTCATACCGGTAAAAATAATTCTCCACATTGACCTTGGCTAAGTAAATTTAGGCTTAAACACCGGGCTAAGCAATCACTAACTAAGCCATGATTTAAGACACGCTAATAAAAATTACCATGGCTAGAAAAACACAAGCTACCGACCTCCCATGGCATGGCGTGTTTGGATGTCTGCTGTTAAGCAGATAATCGTTCTGCGCTTGTGCTGTTGTTACGACTGGTCTATTACCTCACAATCATCGAGATCAGCTGCCATATGAAATTGCTTCAATACTCCAACGCTGTCCAACAAGGGTCTGTCGGTCGCTCATGCGCATTGCGCACCCATAGTGGTCGAACTGGCGATGGTCAATAACCCCGTACGGTTCACTTTTCGTTGGGGTTTAGATTCATTCACTTTGACTGAATTGAATTCGCTTTAAGGCTTCACGGAACTGCTCCGCACCACACCACACTACACCGCATCGCACCGCAACAGTAATAAGAGCAGATATTTAATTACTTTCAGAGATACTCTCTTTTTTTTATGAGGGTCTATTCTACGAATGACCTTAACATTGATTTCTTCTGCTCGCAGGAGGGGGTGCTGTTTAGTGACCGTTGGCGTTCGTCGATTACATTAACGCCAGAAATGGAGTTTTTACAATTTTTATTTTCCCAAGAAGTGACGTAAATTAATAAAATACGAGGGGTGTATGGGAAAACGCGATGACATACAACAGGTGTACACAATAGGCATAAGGGGAAAGAACTGGAGAATGGAGATCCAATGTGTAGTGATTTGTATATCGAATGGTGCTTGAAAAAACCAAAAGATCCCCTCAAGTTATTGGACCATTTTATGCTATACTAATACGCACAGTATACGTCCTATATATGGAGTGCATTGCTTTGCCGTAAGGAAAATTTTTTCAAAACAGCCTTACAGGGAAGACCTATACTATGCTGCTGATATGGATAATTGCTCTTTTGCGGACAGCAAACCCCATTCTTCAGTTCTAGACTGTGGATGAACGGAGGCCGGGACGCATGGTCATGCGACCGAGACCTGGAACGGCATTCTCATTGTTGCTGCTCTGAGTTGGGATCGAAATGCGTAATGGTTGGACGATGTCTGGGGAATGTGGGTAGAAATCTGGAGCGGTACTTTAAAAACGGATCCTCTAGTCGGGGCTTGGCGGGGGCCTCACTGCTTAGACGGAAGCATGCGGTTGAGATCTGAAATGGCTCTCTCTCTCTCGGCAAACCAGGATAGAGGGAAAGAAATTTCTAATCTAATACCTGAGACGATACTTGGGGTCGAGAGCGTGGCAATGCTGTCAGCAGCACAGTCTTGGATTGACAGAACTCTGGTACTGCCATCTGGAAGTTCATGCTACACGAATGGATCAAAGCTAGATGATAGAGTGAGCCTGGGAGTTACTTTGAGGACCCAGGAACTGAAATCTGTTTCCGGCGGTAAGGTTACAGAATGTCTTAGAGTGTAAGAAGTTATTAGCGACTTCTCTGAGGATGGCACTATCCTCATGGTTTGGGTGCTGGACCATAGCATAGTAAGAGGAAACGAAAAGACAGACAAATGACCATGAAATAGGAGCCAAATGACAGCCATCAATAAACTTGGGGAATGCGAAGCCTTTCGGGGCTACGCAGTCCAAGCTACGAGGTTGGGCGATGAACGCACACTGTGTAACGGTGATATGGTTGGAATGACGACGAAAATCCAATGAGGGGTCCGGATCTCGAAAATACGAAGCTGTAACGTAAAGGAAGTACAGGACACCTGCTATAACAAGCACAACGGTAAGGTCAAAGAATGTCTTGCAGTGTAAGAAGGTGATTAACGCATTCCCTGAGAATGGCACGATCCGAATCGTTTGGGTGCAGGATCATAGCATAGTAAGTGGAAATCAAAGAATAGACGAATTGCCCAAAGGGGCCAAAGGTCTGCCATCAACAAAAATGGTGAATGCGAAGCCTATCGGTACTTGCTAAGGGGTTGGGCGACGAATGCGCATGAAGCACTGTGGAAAAGTGAAATGGTTGCAAGGACAACGAAAATCCAATGAGGGGTCCAGATCGTGAGAAGACGAGGCTGTTACGGAAAAATACTACGGGATGCGTGCGCACTTAAACATAATATTTGCGACAAGTGACAGCGTGTGTATGGCCTCTGGAGAAAACTGAGCTTTCGCGGTGAACAGACTTTGGTACTTGAGTGCGGATATGATGCCAAGCTTAAACCAAGTTTGGGGCATAAAATGGAAAACAATTAAGGATTTTGTGATTAGCACGGAATTTCTGAATACTTTTCGTATTACATGATGATTACTGTACTCAACGAAATTTGTTATTTAAAACAACAAAAATGTTTGCTAAAACAACAGTATTTGAAAAAAGAAAAGCAGGCATTACTGCTGGATTAAGCAAACATAGTGCTGATGTTTTGGCAAACATTCCATACTGCTATTTCAACTAACAAAATCTGCTGTTTTAAATACAAACAAGTAAAAACGTGCAAAGTCGGCCGGGACTCCACCGTGGATCGCTTTTGTCGAGTTCTTTGCCCGGTATATCCTTTTAGTAGAACAAAGGATAATAAGATAAGAATTGCTATGCTATTGGAGCTATATTAAGTTATAGTCCAATTTGGACCATAAATGAACTGAATATTGAAGACCATAGTAGAAGTCATTGGGTAAAATTTCAGCCAATTCGGGTAAGCTCTCTAGAGGCTCAAGAAATAAAATCGGGAGATTGGTTTATATGGGAGCTGCACCAGGCTATAGACCGATTCAGACCATATTTGCACGTATGTTGAACGCCATAGGAGAAGCCTTTGTAGCAAATTCCAGCCAAATCGAATAAGAATTTCGCTCTCTAGAAGCTTAAGAAATATAATCGGGAGATCGGTTTATATGGGAGCGATATCAGGTTATGAACAGATTTAGGCCATACTTGATATAGTTGGTGCAAGAAAAAACGAAACACTTTATGCAAAACTTCAGCCAAATCGGATAATAGTTGGGCCCCTAGAAGCTCAAGAAGTCAAGATCCGAGATAGGTTTTAATTGCAGCTATGTCAGGTTATGGACCGATCTGGACCATACATAGCACAGTTGTTTGGAACTCATAACAAAACACCTCAAGCAAGATTTCCGCCAAATCGGATAAGATTTGAGCCCTTTAACGGCTAAGTCAAAATCCGAGATTGGTTTATATGGGAGCTATATCAGGTTTTGAACCGATTTTATCCATACTTGGCACAGTCAAATCAACACCTACCATCTCTTTGTTGACTACAAAGCCGCTTTCGATACTCCTTTACGTTCAAAGGTATTACGAGCCATGTCTGAGTTTGGTATCTCTGCAAAATTAATAAGACTCTCGGAACCATTTAATACCAAACGAAGTTTCAGACAAGGAGACAGCTTATCGAGTAATGTCTTTAACATCCTGCTGGAGAAGATTATACGAGATGCAGAGTGAATAGCACATGGCACACTACTGACAAGAGAACACATGCTATTCGCCTATGTCGATGACGTCGATATCATAGGTCGGTCACCGGAAGTAGTAACTCCAGTCTTTGAAAGAATCGAAAGAAAGTCAATGAAAACGGACCTGTCACTAAACTCAGATAAGACGAAATGGATGGTATCAACTCCCAAAACGCCTTCTACAACCGATCATATAAAGAAAATTGAGAAAGTTGGGAATGACAACATTGAGATAGTCAGTAACTTTATCTACCTCGGTGTCGCCGTAAACGAAACGAATGACACCAGTTTTGAAATAAAGCGAAGAATAATACTAGAAAACAGATGCTACTTCGGATTAAGTAGGCAGTTTAGAAACAAGGTCACCTCTCGACGGACGAAGATCATGCTATACAAGACACTGATATTACCCGTGTTGTTATATGGTTCTGAGGCATGGGTACTTGTGAAAGCGGATGAGGCAGTGCTTGGAGTGATTGAGAGAAAGATTCGACGTATGAACCGAACTGTATGAAGACTTTAGCATAGTTAAATTAATTTAACAATGAATGAAGAAGCTCCAGCGAAGAAATTTTTTTTAAGGTTTTCCCGGTGGTACACGCAAACCGGGACGATCAAAAGCCCTACGGAAAGATCAAGTGGTGGGAGACACCACGAAACTTGGTGTCAGATATTTTAGAATAAGAGCAGATCGAGGCCCTTGGATTGCTTTTCTACGTTCTGCTTATGGGACAAATGTTCTGTCATAGCCAATTAAAGTAAATTAAATATATTAGTACAAAACTAGTAAAAATGTGTTAAGTTCGGCCAGGCTGTACTTTGCATACATCCCACCTCGGGTATATATGTAAACCACCTTCCATCAAAATCCGGTGAAAATTGCATACCTTATGTCCCATAGCAGTTATATCGAAATATGTTCCGATTTGGACCAAATACTAATAAGTACAGTAGCTATATCTAGAAATAAACCGAACTGAACTATATACGACACGGATGTCGAAAAGCCTAACACAAAGCACTCTCCCAAATTTCGGCGAAATCAGACAATAAATGCGCCTTTTATGGGCCCAAAACCTTAAATCGAGAGATCGGTCTATATGGCAGCTATATTCAAATTTGGACCGATTTGGGCCAAGTTGCAGAAAAATGTCGAAGAGCCCAATACAAAGCACTGTTCCGAATTTCATTGAAATCGGATTATAAATGTGCCTTTTATGGGCTGAAAACCTTATATCGAGAAATCGGTCTATATGGCAGCTATATCCAAATCTGGACCGATCTGTGCCATATTGCAGAAGTATGTCAAGGGGCTTAACTTAACTCCCAGTACCAAATTTCGGCGACATCGGACAATAACTGCGCCTTTTATGGGCCCTAAACCTTAAATCGAGAAATCGGTCTATATGGCAGCTATATCCAAATCTGAACCGAACATGACCAAACTGAAGAAACATGTAGAAGGGCCTAACACAGCTCACTGTCCCAAATTTCGGCAAAATCGAATAATAAATGTGGCTTTTATGCGTCTAAGACCCTAAATCGGAGGATCGGTCTATATGGCAGCTATATCCAAATCTGAACCGATCAGGACCGAACTGAAGAAACATGTCGAAGGGCCTAAGACAACTCACTGTCCCAAATTTTAGCAAAATCGGATAATAAATGTGGCCCTTATGGGCCTAATACCCTAAATTGGCGGATCGGTCTATACGGGGGCTATATCAAGATATAGTCCGATATAACCCATCTTCGAAATTAACCAGCTTATGGTCAAAAAAAGAATCTGTGCAAAGTTTCAGCTCAATATCTCTATTTTTAAAGACTGTAGCGTGATTTCGACAGACGGACGGACGGACATGTCTAGATCGTCTTAGATTTTTACGCTGATCAAGAATATATATACTTTATAGGGTCGGAAATGGATATTTCGATGTGTTGCAAACGGAATAACAAAATTAATATACCCCCATCCTTCGGCAAAATTAATATACCCCCATCCGATATATCGCAGATATATTGGGTTGCCCAAAAAGTAATTGTCGATAATGTAGTAGTAATATAGTCGGCGTTGACAAATTTTTTCAACGGCTTGTGACTCTGTAATTGCATTCTTTCTTCTGTCAGTTATCAGCTGTAACTTTTAGCTTACTTTAGAAAAAAAGTGCGCGAAATTTTGTTTACATTTGTTTGTTTGGCGTCAATTTTAATATGGGTACCACATGTATTGAAAGAAATTCATTTAACAAACCGAATCAACGCTTGTGATATGTACCTTAAACGCAATGAATTCGATCCGTTTTTAAAACGAATCATAACTGGAGATGGATTGTTACAACAACGTTAGTCGAAAACGATCATGGTCCAAGCATGGTGAACCAGCTCAAACCACTTCAAAGGCTGATATCCACCAAAAGAAGGTTATGCTGTCTGTTTGGTGGGATTGGAAGGGTGTGGTATATTTTGAGCTGCTTTCAAAGAACCAAACGATTAATTCGGATGTTTACTGTCAACAATTGGACAAATTGAATACAGCCATCAAGGAGAAGCGACCAGAATTGGTCAATCGTAAAGGTGTCATATTCCACCAGGACAACGCTAGACCGCACACATCTTTGGTCTTTCGGTTATGATGAGGCTATAAAATCGCACTTGGTTCAGTTTTTTGCAGATAAAGGCCAGAAGTTCTATGAGCGTGGAATACTAAATTTGCCAGGAAGATGGCAAAAGGTTATCGAACAAAATGGCAATTATATATTTGATTAAAGTTCATTCTAAGTTTTATTAAAAATGCATTTACTTTCTTTTAAAAAATCCCCTTTTTTGGCAACCCAATATCTGAAATATTGGCGACATTATATATAAATGTTCTTGAAAACTATTGGTCTGAGAGCTTTAAGGCCTTATGGGATTTTGTTCGACTGACCTAATATGGAGGCCAGCGTAGCGCAGAGGTTAGCATTTCCGCCTATTACTCTGAACGTTCGAATCCCGGCGAGAACATCATGAAAATTTTCAGGTTATCTCCTCCTAATGATGGCGACATTTGGGAGGTACTGTACCATTTGGTATGGCAGCCATGTAAAACCTTCTCCACAAAGAGGTGTCACACTACGGCACGCCGTTTGGACTCGGCTATAAAAAGGAGGCCCCTTATCATTGAGCTTAAACTTGAATCGGATAGCACTCATTGATATGTGACAAGTTTGCCCCCTGTTCCTTAATGGGGTGTTTATATTTTAGAGCTACTGTCGAGCGACGCATCACACAGAGATGAACAAAAACTTTTTAGCGTGGCTAATAAAATAAACATTGTGCTAAAAACATTTAAACCTAAATTAGTATACGGCACAGTTACTTAAGTTATGCAAAGAAACAATTCAACATTAAAAACCTATTTCTAATAGAAGAGATATCATCACATCTATTCAAAGCTCAATGTTTTAAAAGGAATATCACCATACAACACTTTGGAACAAAGTTTACAAAAGACTTGCTTAGCCCGTATTGTTAAAATTTGCTTTCTGGTATTGAATAATGAAATAGATCTTTAAGAAGGTTTAAACATTGGCTATATGAAATAAAAGAAAAATAAATTACTTTATCGGTTATTCTAAGTTTCCCTTAGAATAGATTCAACAATTAAACTACATATCTGGAATATAAACTCACATTTGTGAACTCCAAATATTTACTGCTACTTTCTAATTGCCAGTAGATTATAGGTTTTTAATAGGCAGCCATGAATAACCTTCAAAGCGGACTAACAACAAGACTCTTGTTACCCAAATGACATCTTTAATTTAATGATGGAATACTTTATAAGGGAAAAACTGTTCTTCATTTCACACATAGATAGTAAGATAGTGATTGCAACAAAGACGACGAGAACAACTTTTTATCTTCTTTCATGACTACATCGTGTCAGTGAACAATTGATTCACATTTAATTACAGCCCACTGGCAATAATTAAAACATTTTGCAGGCAATTTTAAGATGCAGCAATTTATAGAAATGGTCACTCCTTCTACTTTAGGGGTGGCACATATCTCTTAACTTATTCTACAATAGTAAAAAAAACTATCTAATCCTTGTCTTGGGAGAAAATTGGGATCTGCTAGTTCAGATTGCCGCTAAATACACTTAGAACGAAAATTTACTTTAGATTTGGAAGGCTTAGATAGGCAAAGATCCTAGTTATGAAACATCACGCAGTACAGGGACGGGAAACTCAATACAGCCTAACAAACAGGGACCCGACGATGGAACCTTTATTGATTATATAAAGATTCGGAAGACAAGGATGTCCGAAGAACCTAATACGAAAACATCAGACAGTGCAGTGATAGGAAAGTCAATGCAGCCTAATGAACAGGCGATGAGATTATCACCCATTCCCAAGAACCGCATTTACTGGAGGCCAAATGATTGAGGTTATCCAAATAAACCTTCACCGGAGCGAGACTGCTACACATGCTCTGTTGGAGAAAATCAGATTCATATTGCCTTAAATCAGGAGCCATGGACGAACCGGAACAAGTTTCTGGACTGAACCATATCAACTACCAATTATTCTATGCTAACACTGATACTCGGCCGAGGACCTGCGTTAGTTGTCATGCAAATGCACATTCTGCCCATGAACATTCCGCTAAGGAACAGGGGCAAACTTCTCACATATCAATGAGTGCAATCCGATTCAAGTTTAAACTCAATGATAAAGGGCCTCCTTTTTATAGCCGAGTCAGAACGGCGTGCTGCAGTGCGACACCTCTTTGGAGAGAAGTTTTACATGGCATAGTACCTCACAAATGTTGCCAGCATAAGAAGGGGAAAACAACCGCTGGAAATTTTTCTGATGTGCTCGCCAGGATTCGAACACGGGCGTTCAGCGTCATAGGCGGACATGCTAACCTCTGCGCTACGTTATTTGTCATAAAAATTTAAATTTTATATTTTCCCCAGTGTTGTCAACGTGGGATGCAACAGTGGTGAGAGAGGGAGATGGTGGGGCATACCTGACATCAATTTATCTGCCTTTCGACTCTCTCGTCGGAGCTGCAAAGGCTGGTGAAGAAAGCAAAACAGACAGGAAATGAGGTACTTATAGGCAGCGATGCGAACTCTCACCACATTTCGTGGGGTAGCACCAACACAAATAAGCGGGGCCAAGCCCTAGCAGAGTTGCTGAATAATAACGACCTAATAACACTTAATATTGGTAACACCGCTATCTTTTTTAAAAGGATTAGGGAGGAGGTTTTAGACGAGATTAAGGATTGGAGGGTCTCCGTGGAACACTCTTTCTCTGAACATCGCTACATTAAGTTTAGAATAGTACGGCCAACGCCGAATCTGCTAAGCTTCCGGAATAAGTTGAAAACCAACTGGATAAAATTCGGAAGACTACTCAGAAGAAGACTTGGGCAAGATAATTTAGATTGTCTAAGCATAGAAGACATTGCTGACAATGTCAACAGGATTACTATTGTGGGGTCTGTCGAAGACAGTTGTCCTCTTCGGGAAAGGAAATCAGCCCAAAAAAAACTCTAGATGGTCGGGTATATTCGCCATATTGGGAAAGAGGTCCGCAAACTTTACAACAGAGTACGTGGTAAAAAAGCGGAAGTATATTGGATGTGTATTACACACGGCTCAAGGAATACAATAAGATTACCAGAGCGACAAAACGTGCCTGGAAGCTTTTCTGAGAACAGGTGACGCCGTCAAGAGAGTAAAATTTCTCTCAAAATGCCATGTCCAAACTGAAACTTTAGTAGACGACATGGGAGTGAGAGCAGAGACAACGGAGGACATGTTGGGGCTTTTGATGAAAACCCATTTTCCACAGGTTACGATGGAACTAACGGAAACATCGGAATCTTGGAATAATGATGTTGATCGAAGCCTTATCATTACAGAATTTATGGTCAAGGAATCCTTGAAGAGCTTCAAACCACTTAGGTCATCCGGACCTGATGGAATATTTCCGGCGTTACTACATAAGGAGGCCGACACCTGGTAGGAGGCAAGGGTGGTATTTATACCCAAGCCCGGCAAGGTAACTTATGACACACCAAAAGACTACAGACCTAAGAGACTTACGTCCTTTCTACTCAAAACCATGAAACGTACTGTGGACACCATGATAAAGAGTAGGACATCCAGCGAACTGCTCAAATATAAACAGCATGCCTATGTCAGGGTAGGACTCTGGAGACTGCTCTGCACGAGGTTGTGCAAAAAATAGAAGAATCCTTCGATGCCAAAACGTATACACTGGCGATATGTATTGACATCGAGGGAGCTTTTAATAATGTGCGAACCGACACACTGATCGAATCCTTAGACCAATATCGGATGGACCCGGTTCTTAGAGTCTCCATCAACCATATCCTAAGGAACATGGGATAAATTGTATGTCCCATAACATAAATGTATAAATATAAGTGAGAAAGGCACGCCATAGGGTTGTATATTAGCGCCACTCCTATGAGTGACCACCGTAAATGACCTATTACGGATGCTGACTGAGGATGGATTTGATGTTATAATACTTCTAAGGGGCAAGGATCCGAACCAGCTATGCAGAAGCGACGAAAGGGTCTTGCAGATGGCGCACGACTGGGCCAGACCGAGGGGTCTCAATGTTAACACAGAGAAGACTGAAATTTGCCTCTTCATGAGGAAGACGAAGGTGGGTCAATTTGACGCACCACGTTTTCTCAATAGAACAATTTCGATATCTGGCAACGTTAAATACTTGGATGTGATCTTGTACAGGAAACTAAATTGGAAGTGTCACATTCAGGAGCATATCGAGAAGGCACACAGATGTTAGGCACTATGTAGACGGGTCGTAGGCTCGAAATAGGGCTTGATTCCGAGGATAATCCACTGGATCTACAGGAGCGTGATAAGACCAATACTTACTTACGCCTCAGTTGTTTGGTGAGTTGTGATGGAGAAAAAGTGCAAAGTAAGGATACTACAACAGTTTCAAAGAACATGTAGTCTGAGCATAGGCGGAGCGATGAGAGACACGCCCACTAGGGCACTGGAGACTATTCTAGATATCCAACCCATTAACATAAGTGTGAGGCAGCCACTTGGATTGACGGAACTCTAGTTCTGCCATCTAGAAGACCATGTTTCACGGATAGATCGGAATGGATAGAACAGAGTGCGCCTGGGGTCTACATTGAGAACCCAGGGACTCATATATATCTATTTTTGACTGCCCGACTACAATACGGTCCTGCAGGCGGAGATCCGGGCGATCGCTGAATGCGTGAGATGATGTGGTGCTAGCGCGAGGACGTCTAGTGGAACATCTTTACTAATACTTAAATTGCCATAAGGGCAATAACAACCAGGACGGTAGGTTCACTAACAGTCTTGCAGTGTAAGAAGGGGATTAACGCCTTCTCCGAGGATGTTAAAATCCGCATCGTTTGGCTGCCGGGCCATAACGGAGTAAGGGGGAATGAAAGGACAGACAATTTGGCGATGACGGCCAGAGGACTGACTTCAATAAACTTGGGTAACCCGAAGCCTTTTGGGTCGACGCAGTCCGAGTTAGGGGCGTGGGTGACGAATGGGCATGTAACCCTGTGGAACAGCGAAACGATCGGTAGGACGGCGAAAATCCTATGGGGGGAACCAGATCGTGAGTAGAGGAGGCTATTACTGAAAGGAAGTAAGAAGTAGGTCAGCATAACTATTGGCATCATGACGGGACACATAGAACTACGAGCTCACTTATGTAAAGTCAGTGCGTGTAGGGCATGCGGGGAAGATAATGAGACGTTGAAGCATTTCCTTTGTCATTGCCCGGCTTTCGCGTCTAACAAGTACCGGCGCTTAGCTGGGGACACTTTATCAGACATGAACCAACTTAGGAGAGTGGCATGGAAAACATTTAAGGATTTTGTAAGTAGCACGTAATTTCTAACTTAGATTTTCTTTTTCAAGGTTACTTTTTTAGTATTTAGAGGGTACAACATGGCGATTACTGGCTTAGGTGTGTGTCCATAGTAGCATGAGGCGATTAATACCTTCATCCTCTTTTTCAACCTAACCTAAGGCAATTTTGCCTTAGTGTGTTGATTGTCCCGTTCCACCAGTTTTGTTTCCTCTTAGAGTTTGGAATTTTCGGTATCACCTTGTTGCAGGCTTTGGTTATGACACCCATTGCCTGGCGTACTACGGATCTGGCATCTGCTTCGATCTGTTGACTATCTGCTAGTCGCTCGATTTCAGATTTGAGTACAGAGGTTTCCAGCTTATTAACATTTCACTTTATCGCCCTTCGTTCAGTGATTGTGTCGCCTATTTGTAATGTATATGAGATATACTGGTGGTCGCTTGATGTGTATATTTCTAGGACTCTCCGGTTTTTTTTATTTTACGCGACATGGTATCTAACACCAGTGTCAGATGGATTATAATAAAACAATATCGATTTGGTATTAAAGGCAATAACAGTTTGGTATATCTACTACATCTGTAATGAGTGTTGTACTTGTAAACTACTTAATGTTTTGATGCCATACAGGGCAGATTCACTATCAATACCGTATGGCAATAGGCACGTTTGGCTATTTTTCTATCAGTGTACTCCTCTTCTATATGGTTGCATTTGAAATCAAAATTTTGAATTGCAATTTTTTGTTTTGCTCTCTACGAATTTGATGGACATGGCTTCATGAGTAATGTATCATCCTATATTGAATTAAATGTATAAACATTTGTGACTAGATGTTGCATTTCTAATGACATCATGTGAAATATGTGAAGAAAAAATAATTTACTAATGCTTGGGGCAGATTATATGTTCCTATGTATCCTATGGCTCCCAGATTTGTAAGCTAATCTTCCGTATGGTATTATCCTAATAAATTCCAAAAAGTCATAACTTGCATGCCACGCGAACATCAAGCACAAATTATTTTGTTGGACAACTAACGTCAACGATCTACAATTCGCACTAGGCTATCATCATTTTAATTATCAAACACCACCCATGGTGGCAAATTCCCATGGCGGCGTTTTCTAGTTATGAACTTTAAACAATGTGGTGTCTTCTTTCTTGTGTAGAACATTTATTGCTACCGATTAGCTCAGTGGGTAAAACAAATTCTCCTTGCAGAGTAGAATGACTGTAGAATGAATACAGAATGCAGAAGATTTCTGCAAAGCTTCTGACATTCACTATTCTCTAATTAATGACAAACGGCAAAGCTGCTGCGAAATCGACTGGGAAAAAATATTCAGAAGAAGTGTGACCGACCGCACTGATGATAATGGTGATGAGAATTGTTCGAATGCACTATTTATTAGAAACATTCGTAGGGGCGACATGCAAGCCAGTTTGAAAACTCAAACGAGGTTCGTTCGGAAAGTTGACAAAAATAAAAAAAAATTCAAGAAAGCATTTTTAAGACAATTTGATAGCAAAATATAAAAACATGTTTTCAAAATTTTATTTCTATGAAATTTTTAATTTTTTTTTGCCTGTTGGGGCGAAGATCATTAAATTTCATAATTTATGTTTGTTTCTCTTTCGAGACGAGCTCAATGATCGTAGATTTTCTTTGCACCCAACAGATGCACAGATTCATGTGTACAGTGGAAGCAGTGTAGTAAATACCAACGCACGGCCTTGAAGCCATCACACCTAATATGGTTGAAAAGTCTTCTAACCAATGACGAAACGCGTCCCATAGTGGTTGGTGTGTGTTGCTATCTTTGGCTTTCCTTTTCCATTTGCATCTTCGATCATCCAGTTCGTCTCGAAAGAGAAACAAACAAAAATTGTGAAATTTCATTTCTATAGAAAATGAGTCAAACATTTTTTTATAGAAAATTCTATCTGTCCAGTTTTGCCCAATGGATTTTTGTTTCTTGCCCTCCATCATAGGATGGGGTCATAATAACTTCGTCATTTGATTTGTAACATCTCGAAATATTCGTCTTAGACCTCATAAAGTATATATATTCTTGATCGGCATGACATTTTAAATCGATCTATCCATGTCCGTCCGTCTGTGGAAAGCACGCTTATTTTCAAAGGAGTACAGCTAGGCGCTTAAAATTTTGCACAAGTTCTTCCTATTAGTGTAGGTTAGGTTTAAGTGGCAGTCCACCATCGGACTCACTTAAACGTTTTCGTCCACGAAATCAGCATATAAAGTGGAACTCCTTCTGACTGATAGTACGTGACACACAGAAGGTGTTCTGTAGTCTCTTCTTCTTCTTCGATGTCCTCACAGCTTTTGCAAAAGTCATTACTGGGAACCTTTAGTCTGTCAGCATGTTTTCCGATTAGGCAGTGATCTGTCATGACGGATTAGGCCACATAGTTTTGGAATGCTCACCTGGTCTTGAAAACTTAGCTTACATGTCGCTAGAGACATTACCCACAGATAAATGGCTGTCTGAAAAGATATTTATGTCAATCGTCGTTATAAAATTATATTTAAGCCATTCCACCACTTCCTTAATAGCAAGGATCTCCGCTTGATACACACTGCAGTGGTCGGGTAACCTTTTCGATATGGCCAGTTTTAGATCCTTAGAGTACACCGCAAAGCCCACCTGGTCGTCTAGTTTCGAAACATCCGTATAGAAGTCTATGTAACTTCTATTACCAGGGATATCGTAGTTT
Organism: Stomoxys calcitrans; assembly: GCF_963082655.1. NCBI lineage: Eukaryota > Metazoa > Arthropoda > Insecta > Diptera > Muscidae > Stomoxys > Stomoxys calcitrans. The sequence continues at coordinate 101,908,771 of NC_081553.1, read as the reverse complement.
CAATCGGTTCTGTCAGGAAAAGTGGTACAGAACTATTTATCAAAAAGCGGCTCAGGTAGGGGGTAATCCACACTGTCTGGAACGTCGGGAATTGTATCAAGGATAACACAGTGTCTGTAGCCGCCACGTGACCAAAGAGACAGCTCCCTTAGCCTCACGGCAGTGGTTGCAGCAATTTGTTTATCCAGAGGCATTAGATGTAGCATTAAATTCAGTGCATCAGATGATGTAGTCCTTAGTGCGGCTGTGATGCACAAACAAGCCATTCCTTGGATCCGGTTGAGTATTGAACAGTAGGTGGACTTTTGAAGCGCCGTCCACCAGGCCACAACACCATATAGCATTATAGGTCTGACAACTGCAGTATATACCCAATGCATGAAGCGCGGTCTAAACCCCCAACCTTGCATTTTCCCATACTATTCGCAAAATAAACAAAAAATAGGCACACCTGTTTAGAGGAATCCATGGTGGTGGGTACCCAAGATTCGCCCCGGCAGGTATCCAAGTTTCGGCCCGGCCAAGCGCATTTTTACTTGTTTATTGTAAGTTAACTTTGGCTGTGGCCCTCGTAGATGTCTTGTTTTCTTCGAACCCACATAAAATGCTATACACAAATAAAGGCGGAAACAAAGGAATTCTCTCTCCAAAAACAATTTCGCACCTGATTCACAGTCATATGCCATCTGAGATTAATGTTTTGACGTATTTTATGCTGGTAATGAAATTCCCTGGGGCATAGTGCAGCATAAATAATTAAGGCAAAAGCTTGGAAATTGCATTTGATAAAGATTCATAGGAGAATTAGGAAAAACAAGGAAATAGTTTTGTTTGCCAACAAAGTATTGGGTTGCTCAAAAAGTAATTGCGGATTTTTCATATAGTCGGCGCTGACAAATTTTTTCACAGCTTGTGACTCTGTAATTGCATTCTTTCTTCTGTCAGTTATCAGCTGTTACTTTTAGCGTGCTTTAGAAAAAAGTGTAAAAAAAGTATATTTGATTAAAGTTCATTCCAAGCTTTATTAAAAATCATTTACTTTCTTTTAAAAAATCCGCAATTACTTTTTGGGCAACCCAATATATACAACGTCAATTTATGAAAAACAAAAAACTTGAGGTTTTTAAAGCTTTCCCCAATGCTGTGCACAATAGATGAGGTATATCAGAAGGTCTAAAAATAACAATGACGATTATGATAATTGTCGTCCAATGCATCCGCTTCAATCTTTAATCTCAAAGCAAAGTTGTACTCTCTCCCCCCTGGGGGAAACCAAAATAAGTCTTGAACGAATTTACGTACAAGACATGAAGCTCATACCAATTGGCGTAGTGTGAATAGCTTCCTCGAGAATGTATATAATTTTAACAAACCAGTCGAACGCTTTCTATGTTAGAAGGGTCAATGGAGTAAATGATGCATCCGCCAATATCCAATCGTATTGCTGTATTTTCTTCTTATAATTGTGTATGGTTCAAAAGTCGGGATTTCCCCATATTTTCCACAAAGATCGGAATAGCCACAGAAAGTCTATATTATCCCTACTACCTGGCAAGCCTTAGTTGATGTTATAATAGTTACATGTCTCAAAATTTTCCTGCCATCAACTAAAAAAGACTCCACTTAAGCAAGTGGCCTTCATAAATTTCCATTTCCTACTGTGGAAAAAAAGCGTTGAAAGATTTGTTCTTTACATTTCTACCAAGTAGACAAGATTCTAAAAGAACACAATATTCACAGGTAACAATGCTAATTGGATCTCATTGTCTGCAATAGTGACTTGCAATTATCCAAATTAATTAACTACTTCTGGACTTCAAAGAACTATTCAAAACGAAGACACATTCCAGATCTCGCAAATAAAAAAAAAACATTTTGTTGATAACCACCATTAGACCACAATAAAAAGGTAAACAATCATAAATAGAATAGAATCATGAATAGAACTTAGTCCGTTACGGAAGTCAAAGGTTATGCCAGAGAAAAATGGATTAATGGCAAAATAAGCCATGAAGCACGAGATATTCCAATTGTACACGTCGCCGCCAGCAAAATTTACCCCCTTCATCGCGTCATGATATAATGGACTGATGGATTTTTAAAGATCATATGGCCATTTGTTAGGAATTGTATTAAAAAAATTAATTTGTTATTAACACACTTTTTTACGTTTCTGAACTTGACTAAACCACAATATGGTGATAGTCTATTCACTCGCAGAATGAGGGCTTGAATGAAGTACACTATTTGGTGGTTATTCTACATATATGATATTTTTCTTCATTGAATTACAATTACAATGAGAGGTCATTGAACTACCACCACTGGGAAGTTTGGCCTATATTTCTTTCAGAATTTTGAAATGTGGATAGCTGTCAGTTAGGCATAAAACTATAGGCTTTTCATTTTTAGTATGGTAAGAAAATGATAAGACTCCTTGTCCCGCAATGGAAAATTAACGCCCACTCTATTAAAGATGCCGCAAATCCGTACATGGGTAACAAAAACCTTCCCAAGGAATTCATATTACTGAAGTAGTATTTCGACATTCCTAGTCTTACCATGGGTTCCAGGAATGAGCCAGGATGAAATGAGAAAGTTCTATTCCGCAAAAATAAAAGAGTAATGGAAAGACCTGTCTGTTGCCAATTGACATGTTCAGGATTTGAAATGAAATCAAAAAAATCTGTCCAAGAAATAAAAACCAAACCGATGGCTTTGGTACAAATAGTTATGCCATAGTCGGCGTGCGACATGTGCCCATACTATGACATTCCATACCATAACTACAAAAACATTCTCCTGTGGAGATAAAAAAAAAGGAAATCTATCCAACAAACCAAATGTCTGATATCAGACATATCTGAACAAATTCTGAGGTCTTCCAACAAGATCTTACCGAATTCTGTTCGACATTCTGAAGGAATTTTTGTTCCGACAGTTCTGAAAGAATTCTGAACGATTACTGACTGTCTTTTCGTATGGTTTTTTTTTTAACTTTTCTTACTACAGTTTGGAAGGAATTCTGAACGATTTCCAACCAGACTTTCGGAGTATATGCAAGTCCAAGGCACGCTGTGAAAATAGTGGCCACATGGGGCGCCAGATAGTCGGCCTTATTTTGTATTAACGCCGGAGCTTGAAGCATTACTCTCGACTACAGGTGCCAAGGCACCCAGACCTATAGGAATGGCGGACAGCTTGCTACGGTCCGATATGATCAACGCAGCTGTTGGATTTTTGGACGTCCATTTTGAGTCTATTCCTGAAAGACTTGAAAGTTTTTAAGTAATAGGTAGTACCTATTCCAAGATACCGATATTTTTCTCTGCTCAACGGTTACCAATCTATATTTGTTTACCATTATATGTATCAATGAAAAAAAAAAAATAAAAAATAAATACAGTTTGTTGATTGATCTCTGTACGAAGTAGCGGAAGGTACATCCGATTTCAATACGAAAGTACTTCCGAAAACGTTATGAATTCTTCCGATTTCAATACAAAAATACTTCCGAAATTGTTCAGAATTCTTTAGGAAATTTTGCAAGGAACATCCTATTTTAATACGAAATTACTTCCGAAATCGTAAAGAATACTTTACGAAGATTAGAAAGGAACATCCGATTTCTATACGAAATTACTTCGGAAATCGTTCAGAATCGAGAAGAAATATCCTTTTCCGAATTTCCCAAGAGTTTGGTTCAGATTTTGTTCCGAAACCGAAATGAATTCGTTCCGATTTCTCTCCGAAACTTCGACGTTTCGCATTCGGGAGATCGGTTTATGTAAGAGCTGTATCAGATTTTAAACCGATTCAGGCCATACTTGTATGTTGGAGGCCATGGGAAAAGTCTTTGTGCAAATTTCAGCCAAATCGGATAAGAATTGCACTCTCAAGAGGCTCGACTGACAGACGGACGGACCCATATTTCGATGGGTTACAAATATAATGTCGAAGTTGGTATACCTCCATTCTGTGGTGGAGGATATAAAAACGGACTCCCCTAACCTTGACGACTCATGCAAACGAAAACAAGTAAAAGTGTGATTAGTTTGGCCGGGCCCAATCTTATTGACCCTTAACAATGGATCGGATTTGTGAAGTTCTTTGAATGACTTTTTCAAACATAAAGTGTGATTTTTTAAGAGCTATAGGAAAGTTTAAAAAAAACACATAAAATACAGAAAAATTCATGAAATCTTTATTTGAATCGACAGTACGGTCCATATTTATTTCATGCAAATGTTGACCGTGACTGCGCTTCAAATGGTCCATTTTGGCCGGTATCTCACGAATAAATGCATCAATATTGTCTTCCAATGCGTCAATTGAAGCAAGCTTGTCTGTATAGACATGAGCTTTAACATAGCCCCACAAAATATAGTCTAAAAGCGTTAAATCGCACGATGTAGGCGGCCAATTGACCCATCTCGAACGTGAAATAAAATGTTCACCGAACTCGTTTGGCATGTGGCACCGTCTTGTTGAAATCACATGTCATGCAAGTCAAGCTCTTGCATTTTCGGCAGAAACAAGTTGAATATCATCTCACGGTAGCTCTCACCATTTACACTTACGTTACGATTCGCATCATATTTGAAGAAGTACGGTCCAATGATGCCACTAGCCCATAAACCGCACCAAATTGTGACTTTTTCTGGATGCAATGGTAGCTCTTGCAATACTTTCAGCTGATATTTACTCCAAAATCGACATGATCGAACATGACCTTCGTCGCGTAACACAATTTTTCAATTTTGATAATATTGTAGAAATTCTTTAGACATTTTTGATAATAAAATTCAATAATTTGCAGGCGTTGTTCGTAAGACGATTGTAGACCAATCTGAAGATGTTTGACAGTGAATACAAAACACGAAACGTGCGTGAGCTTTTTAATTTAGTGTTGCCAAAAAGATCATAGCTAAAGAATCAGCCTTTACCTCCGATGACCGACCCATGATATTGATGTCGTCGTCATAGGCGAGTAGCATGTGTTTTCCTGTGAATAGTGTGCTATCTATTCACATCTGCATCTCGTTTAGTCTTCTCTAGGAAGATCTTAAAGAGATCACACGATAAACTGTCTCCTTGTCTGAAACCTCGTTTGGTATTGAATGGTTTGGAAAGATTCGTTCCTATTCTCACTGAAAAACATGTATCACCAATCGTCATTCTGCAGATGCTTATCAATTTTTCAAGGATACAAAATTCGGCATGGCTTCAAAAAACTTTTAACATATATGGCTGTCCAAGGCGATTTTGTAGTCAACGAAAAGATGATAGGTATCGATTTGTCCACCTCGGGGTTTTCCGGGATTTGGCGCAGTGTGAATATCTATGGTGGATCTACCAGGTCTAAAGCCGCACTGATATGACCCAATTATTTTAGGTTTTATTCTTTCACACAGTATGGTCGGGAGTATCTTATATGCGATCGGGAGGAGACTTATTCCTCTGTAGTTGGTACATTTTGTCTTGCCTTCTTTCTTGTGTACGGTACATAGTATGCTGAGCTTCCTATTAACGGTCATGCATTCTTCTAGCTAGATCGCGCAAACAAGCTGATGCATACGCGTTATCATCGTGTTGCCTCTGGTCTTAAATAGTTCTGTAGGCAACACATCGGTTCCTACTGCCTTGTTGTTTTTCAGTCGGGTCACAACTACATGGACCTCATTCTGACTAGGAGGTACACAATTTGTACCATCATCAGGGATTTGTTCTGCGGTATTATCTTCGCCGCCATCGTCGTACACTAGCAGCTGAGCAAAATGTTCTTTCCATATCCTCAGCATACTATCTGTGTCAGTTACCAGATTTCCTTAATTGTCTCTGTAGGAGGATGTGCCTGGATCAAAACCATCGGTTTGATGAATGATTCTTTGGTTAAATTTTCGGACCTCATTCTGACTCTTTACATTTCAATTCGCTCACACTCACGTCTTTCCATTTCCCTTTTATACCCTCAGCCATAGGATGGGGGTATACTAACATTGTCATTCCGTTTGTAACACATCGAAACATTGATCTAAGACCCGATAAACCATATAAATATATACTTGATCGTCATGACATTTCACTCACTTAGACGTTTTCGTTCATTGTGATACCACAGGAACAGAAGAAGGCAGATGCCTTCTAGTTGCTATCGTTGAACCATCCAGGTCTCTTTTAAAAAGCCCAATAACTTGCAAATGTTCACATCCGCTAAATCAGGCAGGTTCCCAAAGAAATGAGAACCTAAAGTGGAACTCCTTCTGACTGCTAGTGCGGGACACACACACAGAAGGTTTTCTATAGCCTCTTCTTCTGCGATGTCCTCACAGCTTCTGCAATCGTCGTTGCTGGCAACCTTCAGTATGTCAGCATGTTTTCCGATTAGACTGTGACCTATCATGATGGACACAATGACGGAGACGTCTGTTCTAGCCAATGCCAGCATAGCAGTAGACCCCTTCAAGTCTAGATTAGGCCACATAGTTTTGGAATGAACACAGCCCCCTCTTTGTGACCATCTAACATTTGTTGTCCTTCGGGCCTGGTCCTGGTCCTAGACTCATACCCATAGATTCCAGTATCCCTGGAATATGTAGGGTAGTTCCTAGTCTCGCAAGCTCGTCCGCCTTACAATTCCCTGGGATATCTCTATAGCCCGGCACCCTAAACAGGTGAATTTTGAACTTTTCAGCCATCTCGTTGAGAGATCTGCGACAGTCGAGGGCGGTTTTTGAGTTCAGAAATACGCTCTCCAGGAATTTAATGGCTGCCTGGCTGTCTGAGAACATATTTATGCGATTTAGCTGACATTTTGTATGCGGTGTTTTGTTATGACTTTCAACAACTGTACTCAGTATGGTTTAAATCGATTCATAACCTGTTATAACTGCCATATAAACTTATCTAGGGATTATACTTCCTGAGCCTCTGGAGGGCGCAACTCTTATCCGATTTGGCTGACATGTTGTATAACGACTTCTCCTATGATCTTCAATATGCGTGCGAAATTTGATCCATTACCTGACATAGCTCCCATATAAACCCATCTCCTGATTTTACCCCTTGAGCCTTTATCGTTATCCTCTGATTGCCTCTGAAAAGATGTCAGGCAAAGAACATCGTACAGTGTCAGATCGTACTTTTCTCCGCCATAATCAAACGGGTGGGTCGGTCGGTCAACATACAGTGGGATAGAATCGGAAAAAACAGTAAAAAAAATCTGCCCTTTAGCAGAGGTGTTAACGAGATAATTTGCAAAATTTCAAGGCCCTAGTTGATATAGTAACAAATGGTCTGTGGCAACCAACTGAGTATGAAAGTAAGATTATCGCTTATCAATATTTGCACTTCTTACAGGAGTAATCATCTGTGTAAAATACTTCCTTTACTGCATGTTTCAACGAAAACTATTTTTAACACAAGCTTAACATTTCTCTCAGTGTTGCTATTTTCATTCAAGCATGAAGTTTTACAATTTGTACGCTTTTAAGTTCATTAATGGACTCCAAAATGCCTGAAAATAACGTTTTTATAATTTTCGTATTATAAATTAAAGAAACCTATTAAAATATATGAAATTATTGCATACATGGGTATGAGAATAATACCGACAATTAAATTAAAAACGTGAAATACTTGCATATCCCATTAGTTATGTTTGTTTAATGCATTGCCCTCTAAAGAAACAATAATTTATTTTCGAATGAATCAAAGCGTCAAATTGGCCAAATAATAAACATTTTGTTTTTATTATTCCAATTAAAATAATTCAAAAATTTAATGGTAGTAAATAGAGACAATATTTACAACACATTAGCTTCAGATTGCAGTGAAGATTACAGCAAAGATATTAAGGCTCTTGTTTTTAGCTGGTCGCATCAATTATGCAGGAATACTTAACTCAGCCCTGGTTTGAAATACCCCCAGGGATATAGAGCTGCCTTTGCAGTCTACGAAGTGTCAATGTGTAAGTGTCAATTTTTATCTCTTTGGCCTTTTTCAGGTTTTGATGTAGTGGAATATCGGGTCTGATGTGGATAAACAATGCATATTTACCCGTGAACATTCCATTAAGGAACAGGGGCAAACTTCTAAAATATCACTGAGTTCCTCTCTGCAACTGAAGCGGCGTTTGGTGTACCCTCTTAAGCCGACACAATCGGTTTTCTTCTGATTGATAACGTCAAGCGCTCAGAGGTTATGAAATCGGGTGTTTGGTCGATGGTGAGTATTATGGGGAGTTGGTCTACGAAGGAAGGGTACGTTACTCAGGTGATCAAGGAAGGCGAGCTGCTACAACTCCTCGTAATTCTAGTGGGGTCATCCTTATTCACCGCACCCTTATGCACAGCTGCCCGTTAGCTAGGGGAGAATGCTATGAAGTGTGATTAAAGTCTCCTAAGACCAGAGGATTATGGCTAGACAATATGCCTACTAATGTCGCGCTTGTAAGCCTGATCATTTACTGGGACACAACTACCAAGCGGCGGTATGTACATGTTGCAATGCTCTATCTTGGCAATACTGGACTTGACTACAATCCCCCATACATTCCATGTAGAGATCACTAGCGCCAGACGCTGGTGAATTTGGTTTATACTGCACGGGATGGAGTATCACAAAGGCCAATCCTCCACCTCCACTCCTAATTCGATTCTTACATAGCACAGAGGTTAGCATGTCCGACTGGGTTCGAATCCCTGCGAGAACATGAAACAAATTTCAGTGGTTATCACTCTTAATACGACATTAGCGACATTAGTGAGGTACGGTACCATTTGCTATTGCAGCTATGTAAGAACTTCTACACAAAGTGGTGTCGCAGGAGGCCCCCTATCAGCTTAAACCCGAATCGGACAGCACTCATTGATATGTAAGAAGTTTGTCCCTGATCCGTAATGGAACGTTCATGGGCAAAATTGCATTTCGTGACGACACCTGAGGTCGAGTGCGAGGCACTGCAGCCAGCGGCAAAGTCTTGGATTAACGGAACTCTGGTATAAAAAATTTTGGAAGTTAATGCTACACAGATGGATGAAAACTAGAGAAAAAAGTGGGACTGTTTTCGTCTTCTTGACCATAATACGGGCGATCATGGAATGCGTGAGGTGGTGTAGGGTTAACGCGAGGACGCGAGGCAATAGGATGATAAGGTCGCGAACAGTTTTGAAATGTAAGAAGGAAATTAGGTCCAGATTTGAATATAGCTCCCATATAAACTGATCTCTCGATTTAAGGTCTTGGGCCCATAATAGGTGAAGTCATGTGCTGATTTTTGCTGGAATTAGACAAAATGAGTTGTGTTAGGCTCCACGACATCCCTGTTCAACACAGTTCAGATCGGTCCAGATTTGGATGCCACCATATTTGCAGATCGCCCCAGATCAGGCGATGTAGACCTATCCCCCGATTTAAGGTCTTGGACCTAAAAATGCGCAAAAATGCGATTTCGCTGAAATTTGACACAGTGAGTTCTTTTAAGCTATTCTACATCCGTGACCTAAATAGTTCAGATCAGTCTATATTTGGATATAGCTGCCATAAACCGATCTGCAGATTTAAGTTCTTAGGCCTATAAAAGGTGAATTTTTTAACCGATGTCGGTTAATCTTACCTAATCTAACCTACGTAGCGCATTCTATCTGTAGGTGTTGGTCAGCTTTGCCTTCTGGATTGCTGCAAAACAAAATGTTATTTTGACTCATTATATCTACTATCTCGTCGATCTTGTCTCAGAGACCATAGGAATTCAATCCCGGCAATTTTTGGGCTGGGGTACATTGACCCAGTGCCGTCAATGTACGCACAACGTTTTCAGTGGGATATACTTCTGTATTGACGTCAGGCCAGAGCTAGATCGGAAATGCATCCACTCCATGCAATGTTTTTCTTCAATACCAGCACGAACGAGAAGCGTGCGGAGAATGCACTCCGGGATATGCCTCTCTAATAACGAACAAAAGGGCGAACACGTACACTGAGGCGGCAGTCCTTGCTGATGAAGGACTCTATCTATGAAGCGGAGAAGGCACTTAGGGATGTGCGGTGCGATGTAGGGAAGCGGCTGCCATGAAATTTTCAATTATAAATATTGATTGAACTCCTAGGAGTTACGTTTTCACCCATCATCATCCTATTGTATTTGTTGAGTCTTGCGAAATACATATCCCAAGAGATTCGTAGACTTACATAGCCTACAGATGTCTTCCTAACGTAAATATATATAGCCACCATATAAACCGATCCACAAATTTGACTTCTCAAGTCCATAGACGAGTTGGCTAAAATTTTGGTACGAGTAGTACACTTGTGCCCTCCATTACTTATAAATTGGCCTAAAAACCATGCATAATAAGTCAGAGCATACCTCTTTACCTTCTCCATCCTCTCTCTTTTTGTCCCAGATTTAACCTACTAACAGGGTGACCCCAATGCGTGCCAAGTTTAACATTCTTTTATCATGTGACTCATAATGAGCAACATGAAGACCATGTTTCGTGTTAAAGCAACAGAAAAGCGAGCAATTATATCAACATTCCCATCCCAATTCAGAGGGTAATGATGCTATTTTCTGTTTGCAATTATTTTGCCGGCCAATTAACCTTTTAAACACTTTCACAAAGTGCCAATATTGAGATTATTTATATGCTGCATTTAGGTTTTTTCCATTTGTTTCAACCTCTGGCCAACTCATTGTTTTACTGCACTGCGCTGCAATGCACTTTTGTGTGAATTCTGTAGAGTTTTTAAATCAATTTTAATGATTTCATTGCCTCTATGGAAGTCTGTGGCCATACTTTCCATCAAGATGTGACTGTCAGTGGTGGTGGCCGTAGAAGCACAGTGATTTTGAGAAAAAAATGTGGACAAAATTTTTAGTTTTTCTTCTGAAGGATTATAGGCCTATTAAACTGTCATCGTTTTTGCTGAAAACACTGGAAATACTGATTGACCTGAAGGTGAGAGGGGGACTGACGCCGGAAAACTTCAGTGGGGCACAACACGCATACCTCAAAGACAGGTCGGTGAAGACGGCCCTTCACGAGGTGGTCGAGACGTCTCTCCGACAGAAGAAGTACACTTTGGCGGCCTTCTTGGATATTGAGGAGGCCTTTGGATAGGGTCACACTGCGGCTGTCGAAGAAAGCAAAGTACCTAGGCATAGTCCTCGATTCGAAACTCTCCTGAAAGAGGAACACCGACGAAAGAAGCCGCAAGGCACTATGCGCTTTTTACTCCTGCATGGGGTTGTTCGGTAGGAAGTGGGGTTGTAACTCCCAAGATGATTTATTGGATGTATTTATACAGCCATCGTGAGACCAGTACTGACTTATGAAGCACTGGTATGGTGGAATGCCGAAGAGAAGAGGACGCGAGCGAGGGAGTTCGAGAAGGTCTAGAGACTGGCTTGCGTCGGGGTCACAGTGGCACTGATATCCTCACCACAGGCAGGCCTGCAGGCGATGCTGGATATGCAGTCCATTGAGGCCTATATTCGAAACTGCGCCGTCAAGGTTGAGCTTAGGCTGAGGGAGCTCGGCATGCTGAAGGAGAATGATTGTGGCCACGATTCGATTCTGGGTGAGGGCATTCGCGATCCGTTTTTCTGGGAGGGATGAATGGAGGGCGAATGCTGTACTTGAGGAGGATGAGATCTCGATCCATGTCTCCAAGAAGGAGTCGAGGCGGAATGCACTCTGATGCACTCAATATCGGTTTGTCTCTGAAACTGCCGAACAAGTGTACGGTCTTTCAGGCAGAGGTCTGTGCCATTGCAGTGGCCGCATGGGAAATTCTGGTAAAGTATTTACCGCCCTCAAAACTCAGAATTTATGTGGATAGCATGGCGGAGCTCAAGCACTGGGGGTCGAGGATGGTGAGGTCGAGATGCGTGGCGGCTTGTTTAGAGTACCTGGATAGGTTCCGGGCCCACGATCTGACGCTGTCGTGGGTTCTTGTGCATGAGGGGATTCCAGGAAATGAGAGGGTGGACGAATGCGCCAAGAGAGGTTCGTCTGCGCCGCGCGGACCAGTCACAGGACTTGCCTACGTGCCATTTGTCCAGCTACTGAACACAGTAGAAGGGATGGCCAGGGCGGCATCGGTGGCAAGATGAGACTCGGTGGATGGTGTCCAGGATGCAAAGACGCTCTGACCTGTCATCGACCGGAAGAGCACGAGGGAGTTGCTGGCGTTCAATAAGAGGTCGATGAGTACCTTAACAAGGGTCATAACCGGGCACTGGTCCATAGGGCGCATTGCGACGCGCATGGGAATACCGCACAATGACTTCTCTAGGATTTGCGGATGAAGAGGAGACTATTGCGCACTTGCTGTGGTCATGTCCGGGTATGCAGGGACTTAGGCTCTTATTTCTGGGGAGCCGTTTCTTCTGTGATTTGGGTGAACTTGCGAACGTAACACTGGTAGGTCTCCTGAGATTTGTTGAAGGAACAGAATGGTTCCGACCAGGGCTGCGGAGTCGACCGTAGTCGAGTTTTTGAGGCCGGAGTCGAAATCGGTGTTGGACTATGGAGCCGTAGTCGGAGTTGAGCACTTTAGCCCCGACTCCGAAACGATCTCCGACTCCGGTTAATACTCCGCTAGACTCCGCAGACCTGGATCCGATGGGGGGTGCCATAAGCTCCGGCGTAGGTACATCCATGCTTGAGTGGGGATGGGCGTTTCTTCACCCCCGCTCAGGTTCTCTATTTATCCTGCTTTTTTTTAATTCGAGTATAACCTCTAGTCCGAGGTCTTACATTTTATTTCTCTTCCCCTTCTTTTTAGGGCACCACAATGGGCCGGACTGGCCTCCGAGCGAACCTACTCAACCTAACCTAACCTAGTCACTGTGTCATATGTCCGTTTGTCTGTTGTTATCAAGTCGGAGTTTGGCACTTTAGCCCCGGCTCCGAACCGCTCTCCGGGTTAATACTCCGCTAGACTCCGCAGCCCTGGTTCCGACAGGGGGTACTATAAACTCCGGTGTAGGTACATCCGTGCTTGAGTGGGGATGGCCGTTTTTCACCCCCCGCTCGGGTTCTCTATTTTTCCTGTTTTTCTTTTATTCGTGTATAACCTCTAGTCCGAGGTCTTACATCTTCTTTCGCTTCCCTTTCTTTGTTGGGTACCACAATGGGCCAGACTGGCATCCGAGTGAACTCACCTTTGGTGGGCAACCCACTCAACCTAACCTAACTTAATCTAGTCTATGTGTCGTATGTCCGTCTATCTGTTGTTTTCAAGCTACAGATTTCAAAAAAAAAGTTATCGATGTGAACCTTGCCACAGATAGGACTTTTTTGTCCGCAGGTAGGTTAAAATGGTCTATATTGGTTAATATCTTGATATACCTCCCTAATAGACCAATATTGCAAATTTTCCCATGAATATTCCATTAAGGAACAGGGACAAACTTCTCATACATCAATGAGTGGTGTCCGATTCAAGTTTCAAGCTCAGTGATAAGGGGCCACCTTTTTTCAGCCAGCATTAGAAGGGGATAACCACCGTTGAAATTTTTTCTTATGTTATTGCCGAGATACTTTATTAAAGACCAATTTTAGTTCGTAAAAGAACAGAAGCCTTTTTTCCCCATCAGATTTCAGTAAAAGTTGGAATGGTGAACGGTATATATAGTTCCAATTATCGATATACCTGCCATATGCAACGATATGCCAATTTGGCTTACGTAGGGTGCCAAGGACGATTTTAATCAAGTTTGGAATGGTAAGTTGTGTTAGACAATCCGACATCTGTGCCTAATAATGTACACAAATATATACTTTTTGAAGTAAACTTAGAAAGGATTGATTTTCCGATTTTATTACACTAGGGCGAAAAATCATCCAAAATCCAAGGTGGTGAATATACATATACATATATATTTTGGCTGGGTCTAGCATGTTTTCCTTTTTTTCATTTTTAAGATTTTTATGTATGAACATTTCATGACCTCCACTAGCACTGTGCACTTATCCGCTGCACTTGGACCACTGACGATGCTGATGGTTAAATCAGCAACAACAAATCAAAGTTTAACTGTAGAATGGTAAAACAAACAGACTCTGCTTATTGCAGACCAGAAAAAACAAACAAAACAAATGAAAGTATTAATCCACTTTCTGGGCTGCTGTTAATGAATTTCGCCAACAAGATCATATTTTGCGCCAATTGTAGCTGTCGCTGCATACTCCGAAGCAGTGAACACTGACTGACTTTCAGATGGTTAACGCGTGCACGGTGCTCACGCTTTTGATCTGCTGTGACGGATTCATCACTGATTCATCATCAGGTTGAGTTCGCAATGGAATCCAATGAGAGAGCTTCTAGCTTGGAATGGTTAAGATGTGTATGAGCAATGCTAGCACCGCCACCAACGCCGCCTGTCCATGATTGACAGGCCTAAGATGTTTAGTAATTAAGGTTGCAATAAAAGCGTAGAATACAAAATCTGTTTTTGTTTGAACAAATGATATGTTCTTCCACTTCTTTATTTGGTATTTTCAACCAGGTGATGCATGTTATCCCTGGTTCACTTCCAATGAATGGAGATACGAAAGACACCTTCAATTTGGTCAATTCACTTTGCCATAAGGAAATGAATTCGCAAAAAATATGAGACAGAAACTTCAATTCAAATTGTTGGTTGAATTAAAAGAAGCCAGGTGAACAAATGATGACCACGATACTGTAATTCATGAACTATCATAATAACAGCAGAGTTATAGTAATTTCTTTCTAGACATTTGGAAAACAGTAAAAAGGCATTAAGTACGGCAGGGCCGAACTTTGAATACCCACCATCTCAGATATTATGCTAACCACCTTTCGTCATAACTCGGAAAAAAACAACACTTATGAACCCACAGCAGCTATATCGAAATACGGTCCGATTTGGACCAAACTCGGCACTGACGTCAAGTGGTCTAATAAATACAATACACTGTTTATGTTTGTAAAATAGAATATTGGACTTTATGACAACTATATCGGTCTATATATAGACCGATATGTATATACTAGCCGAACCGGGCCCGCTACGCTGCACCTTTTTTAACTCTCTAATGTCTTTTTATGGTGGGGATATTTCGCCCTAAATGTGGTTATCGAACTCGTGCTACTGTTGCCCATGTTCTGGCGAAAACATCGGATAAAATTTAAAGCGGTGGTTATCCCCAATTTACTCTGGCGAAATTGGAGAGGTACCAAGTCATGAATGCCCATTTAAATTCTACCCAATGAGGTGTCGCACTGCGGCACGCCGTTCGGACTTGGCTATAAAAAGGTTCCTTATCATTGAGTTTAAATTTAAATCGGAAAGCACTCATTGATGTGTGAGATGTTTGCCCCTGCTCGGTTCATGGGCAAAATTTTACTCTACTCCCAAATGCCTTTCTTTTGAATCCTATATTACCACTTTGGTAAATATTTCCCGTTTACGGGGTATTTCGGGGTGGGATGGTCTCCCAGACACTTGGCCCTTAAAGAAAATAAAAGCCTGGTGCTCCACTTTCCAATCGATTTTATATGAGCCCCTTATTGACATGATCGGTAAATAAGTTATGTTTGAGGGTGAGGTGGACTCCAGGGCCTTTGTTCCGAAAATGGGTATCAATTTCCTACTATACTCCAAAAAAGCTTTTATATAAGTAACATAGTGGCACGCTCGTTAAATACGTCCGATAGGAAGGTTTTTTTGGGGTAAGGCGGCTCCCCAAACTCATGGCAGTTCAATTGGAATACAAATTCATTTTTTTCTCTCAATCACCTTTCGTTTGCGCTCTATATTGTCGTGATTAGTCCATATATCCATTTGGCGGTAACCGACCCCAACAATAGAAAACCATGTTTTGTTTTTGGTGACTGTAAAGTGCAAAAAAAATCGAACGAATCGCATTATCAATCTCCGAGATATCTTGTTTTTGAAAATTTGGGTATTGAGAAGCGCTTTTTAGGGGAGGGATGGCACCTCAGGCATTTCGAGTCAAATATGGATATCAAATTCGTGCTTCACTCCCAAATCCCTTTAACTTGAGCCCCATATTGCCCTACGCGGTAAATATGAACCGTTTGGAGGGTATTTGGCCACCGGAACCGCTCCAACCCCTGAAAATAGATATCAAATTCGTTCTTTACTCCCAAATATCCATATTGTCAAAGCTGAACTTCATTTCCGGAAGTTCAGCTTTGGAGGCGTACCCCCAAGACACTTGGCTCAAAATTGAATGTCAGATTAGTTTTCTACTCTCAAATACCTTTCTTTGGAGTCCAGTATAGCCATAATCGACTAATATGCCCCTTTGAGGGTTTTTGGGGGTGGGGACACCTCCCATTACATCGGCTTCATGTTTATTGCCATATTCATAATCTACTTCCGAATGCCTTTCATTTGCGTCGCATATTGACATGAACGTCCAATATGTCTATTTGGGAGAGTTTTGGGGTTGCGGCGGCCCACTAGGTATTTAGGTTCGAATTTTAATGCCATATTCGTAATTTACTCTCCTATACCTTTCATCTGATACCCATATTGTTCCGATCGGTTCACTTTTGATTTTTGGTGGTGTTTTTGAGGTAAGGTGGAGGATGTGCCCACTTCCGATATCGAAGAATTATAAAGCCTATGTTTCCTTCCAGACCAACCTACACAATCTGTGAAAATTTTAAGAATATCGGTTCAGCCGACTTTGATTGTGCGGAACAAACAAACACACCGAGTCCCATATAGTCGTGATTGGCTAACATTATATTTGGGGCGTTTTCGGGGGTTTGGTGTAACTCTTTATACTTCAATCTGATTTTGCATGCCAGATTCGTAATCTACTCCCGAATACCTTTCATTTGAGCCCCATATTGATATGAACGTTCTATTTGTACGCTTGGAGGAGTTTTGGGGTAAGGGCGACTTCCTGGGTGCTTTGACCCAATTTTTAATACCATATTCGCGTTCTACTCTCCGATACCTTTTATTTGATACCCATATTGTTCAAATAAATTCACTTTTGATTTTAGGTGGTGTTTTTGGGGAAACGGGGGAGGGTCCGCCCCCTTCCGATATCAAAAAAATATATAGCCTATGTTTCCTTCCAGACCAACCTATATAATCTGTGAAAATTTTTAGGTAATCGATTCAGCCGTTTTTAAGTCTATACGGAACAAACATTGTTATATATAAGAAGAGATATAGACCGATCTCAACCATATATGGCACGGATATCAAAAAGCTAACATAGATCACTATGACAAATTTCAGCGCAATTGGATAATAAATGATCTTTTTTATGGGCTTAAAACCTTGAATCGGGAGATCAGTCTCTATGGTAGCTACATCCAACTACGAAAAGATCGGGACCATATTGAACATCGATATCGAAGAGCTTAATACATCTCACTGTGCCAAATATTGGCGAAATCGGGTAAAAAACGCTGGGTTTATGGACCCAAGGACTAAAATCGGGATATTGGTATATATGGCAGCTACATCCAAATATAAACCGATCGAAAAAATCTAGGGTATGGATGTCGAGAAGCGTAACATAGGTACTGTGCCAAATTTCAGCGAAATCGGATAATAAATGCGTTTTTTATGGGCCAAGACCTTAAATTGGGAGATCTGTCTATATGACAGCTAAATCAAAATATCGCCCGATCTCAACCATACTCGGTACGAATATCGATGAGCCTAACGCAACACACTGTGATAATTTTCAGTGCAATAGGATAGGTTAGGCTTAAGTGGCAGTCTGCCAC
This sequence comes from Stomoxys calcitrans, assembly GCF_963082655.1. Lineage (NCBI taxonomy): Eukaryota > Metazoa > Arthropoda > Insecta > Diptera > Muscidae > Stomoxys > Stomoxys calcitrans. The sequence continues at coordinate 101,891,014 of NC_081553.1, read as the reverse complement.
CAGACTCACTTAGACGTTCGTTCATTGTGATAGCACAGGAACAGAAGAAGGAAGATGCGTTCTAGTTCCTACCCTCGAACCATTCAGATCGCTTTAATAAGCCCAATAACTTGCGAATGTTCACATCCGCTTAATCAGACAGGTTCTCAAAGAAATGAGAACCTAAAGTAGAACTCCTTCTGACTGCAAGTGCGGGACACACACACAGAAGGTGTTCTATAGTCTATTCTTCTTCGATGTCTTCACAGCTTCTGCAATAGTCGTTACTGGCAACCTTCAGTATGTCAGCAAGTTTTCTGATTAGACAATGACCTGTCCTGACGGACACAATGATTGAGACGTCTGTTCTAGCCAATGACAGCAAAGCAGTAGACCTCTTCAAATCTAGATAAGGCAACATAGTTTTGGAATGAACACAGCCCCCTCTTTGCGATCATCTATCATTTGTTGTCCTTCGGGCCTGGTCCTGAAAACTTAGCTTACTTCCAGTATTCCTGGAATATGTAGGGTAGTTCCTAGTCTCGCAAGCTCGTCCGCCTTACAATTCCCTGGGATATTTCTATAGCCCCGCACCCCAAACAGGTGAATTTTTAACTTTTCAGCCATCTCGTTGAGAGATTTGCGACAGTCGAGAGCGGTTTTTGTGTTCAGAAATACGTTCTACAGCGATTTCATGGCTGCCTGGCTGTCTGAGAAGATATTTATGCCAATCGTCGTAATGACATAAAGTATATATATTCTTGATCTGCCATATAAATCGATCTGGGATCTTGACTTCTTGAGCCTCTAAAGGGCGCAATTCTCATCCGATTTAGCAGAAATTTTGTACAACGGCTTCTCTAATGACCTTCAACATACGTGTCTAATATGGTCTGAATCGATCAATAGTTTGATACTGCTCCCATATAAACCTATCTCGCGATTTTGTTTCTTGAGCCCCCACAAGGCGCAAATCTTATCCGAATGAACTGAAATATTACATAATGACTTCTACAATGTTCAGCATTCAATTATGGTTCGAATCGGACAATAACTTGATATAGCTCCAATAGCATAACAGTTCTTATTCAATATTATTTGTTTGCCTAAAAAGAGATACCGCGCATAGAACTCGACAAATGCGATCCATGGTGGAGGGTATAAAAGATTCGGCCCGGCCGAACTTAGTACGCTCTTACTTGTTTATAATTAAAGAGTTTTCGGTTTTACAACAAGAGGAAGGTCATTTTACAGTAGACGAAGCTCCTAAGGAGTTTACAATAAACAAAGTTCGTTACGTTCAATAATACTACATTTGTGGCTAACGGCTTTGATATGTTGACCGAAACTTTTCACGGTTACAATAAAAGCAAAACTTCGTGATAAAAGAATTTTGTTTGTCGTCAAAATTTGCCAAAAGTTTTATTTGTTTTAGGTGTACAGTCTTTGTTGCAGCGGAAAGAAGAAGAGTGTAGAAGGAATCACAATGGACCTTATTTTGTTCTACGCGGATGCTAGGACATCTTAGCTTCATCCTTTGCAACACAACCTACTCCTGGAAAAGAAAAAGTAAAAACCTTTTTATACGAAGACATTTTGCTCAATTCTCACAAATTCGCATTTGGCTTTGCAACAGACTGAAATGTTGGTTTAAGATCCAATGAACCTCCTTAAATTTTTTTCATAGAGCTGTGATTAGCTTAGGCTTTAGACACCACGACAACTATGCCCACAAATATTTTTATTGAACAAATTATCACAAACACAATTCCCATATATCCGCTTAAAATGAATACATTAATGTATATGTTATTCCACATAGAAAGTGTTTCCACAGATATTTCTCAGGGTTTGTCTTAATTAATTGAGACTAATTGACCCACATCTCACCTCATTCGATATTCATTTGATATGGCAAAGTATGCCAATATGTCATATCTAACTCAAACTTAATTTTATTTAATTTTCTTATTGATAACTTAAAGGTTATTTTCATTTTCCTCTTCTGGACCATCTTAGAGATTCATTATAGAAAACAAACAATCATCAAGTCATTTTAGATTCATAGAAAATATAATAATTTTATAGATTAGTAGGACAAACCCCCTGGGGGTTGTCTATTCGCTAATAGCGATTTATTAGAAATATGTAATTTATGATTATTAGATTAAAAGTCATATCGAAAGCCAAGAAGATCATTTCAATACAAATCTATTGCACGCAAATCTTTTCATGTGCTATGATTCTTCAATACAAGATCCAATGTTGAATAATCTCTAACGAAGACGGATTTAAAAAGTGTGCGTGAGGAAGACGAGAAACAAAAAGGAAATGCCTTTTGTTGTAATGTTTAACATAACAACACGCAATAGACAAAAGGGCGAGTGGAGTTCTTCTTTTAATACCAAGATGATGGTGATGGTGATGAAGAAAGCAACAGCTAAATGGTGTAAAGTGTTGATGTTGAAGCAATATATCATGTATTAAATAACTACACCATGTTCTTAGAAAGAAATCAACCCCACTGACAAAATTTGTATTCAAATTAAAAGATTTTACATCTTCGTAGAGAAGTTGTACATGACAGAAGGTTTTTCCATGTTTCTCGCCAGGCTTTGAAACCAGACGTTCAGCATAATAGGTGGACATGATGTGCCACTATGTGCCACTGCTCGGAAAATAGAGGATACAATGAGTACCCAGGTTGATGTGGGTAGACGCTTAGGGAACTGTTAAGTTAATGCGTTCGTACCATACTTCGATAATTAAACTCGTCTCGAAAGAGAAATAAACCAAATTTCTTGGATATTACAAGCAAAGAATTTTCTCTCCATTTGTTTTTTCTGTGTATTCAAGATCTTTTTCCAATATCACTAAGAAATGCAAAATTCTTCAACGCAATGAAAATCGTATTTGCGGTAACAAATGGCACAGAAGCCTGTCTAAATTCTTGTCAAAAGTAATTGTGCTAAGAAGACATGTTAACATTTGTAATTCTAACACCTAACACAAAGCTCTAACAAAATCATAGGCATTGTATTTGCATTTGTCCAAATGCAAGTGGCGCTAATCATGGTTTTCCCAAACCCATTTCCCATTCACCAGCTCCTCCATGGCCATAGGTGGCTATGGTGTTGGCTCAAATATCGTCTTGCAAGATAATTACATTGTTTGCATAAACCATATATGGCGTCAATAGACAACCATACCATCTAACCAAAGGACAGACGAATGGAAGCTGATTGAAGAGAAACAGTAGCACGAGTAATTTATGTTGATAATGAAACCACTTTGTCCATTTGCTGCAAAAGACATGAAATCTTACAATAATTTTACTCAAACATAACGACCACGCATAACCACCTTTTAGTAGGGTGGCAAGTTTTTGTGAAGAGATTGGTATGATAAGTAGGGGAAATTTAAATTAAAAAATATTCCAGGGTAAAGAAAAATTCGATGACATTTTATTTTTTAAGAAATTTTCAAAACTTTTGTCAAAGTTGAAAAATTTTTTAATATGTTTTTTCTATAGAAAATATGTTCGAATTTTATTTATATATATTTATATTTAAAACTTTGTTTCCATGGAAAATTTTGTCAAAATTAAAAAAAAAAATTCTTAAATTTAATTTTAAAGAAAATGTACAGGGCCCGCTCCCCTGCGCCTTCTTTCACCCCCCCCATAGGATGGGGGTATAACAATCTAGTCATTCCGTTTGTAACACCTCGAAATATTGATCTGCGACCCCATAAAGTATACGATCCATATGTCGATCCAGCCATGTCCGTCCGATAGCAATTGAACGCGTGTCCCGATAGCAATTGAACGCGTAAAGCTAGCAACTTGAAATTGTGAACAGATACCCTATCTTATTACTTACTATCCATTTAGTTTTATCTGAATCGGTCAATATGGTGATATAGGCCCCCTAAGTACCGATATCCCGGTATGACTTCTTGAGACTAACATAATTCAAATACAAACTCAGTTAATAAGTATATTCGACGGAATCCATGGTGGTGAGTACCCATGATGCGGTTCGGCCGAACTTAGCATGCTTTTACTTGTTTTTGTTTTAAAATTCGTTTGCTACTACCAAATACCCATTATTTTAGCCCTTTATTGCCATAGTAGGCAAACATGGACGGTTTGAAGGGAATTTAGGGGGAGGATCCTGAAATATTATCAACATCAAGCAAGCATTCAAGATACAGGGCTACGGGTTTCGTTCAGATCCACACTAATTTATTTGTTCTGCATAGGTTATTTACATTCAAGATCATATCCCAAGCTACCACTTGGGATACCACACTTCTAAAGATCCGCAGGTCCTCCTGTGTCTATACCAATTTGAGCACAAAAAGTGTACTCTACTACCAAGACCTTTTATTGCTGTCCTATTCTATTCTAAACGGGCTTCATATATATTATTTTTAATTCTTTTTTTCGGGTCGATTTGCGGGAAGGGGGTTTGGGGGAGGAGAGGGTCGGTTCCCCCAACGCTAAGACCCAAAAAACAAATTATTTGAGTCCTTTATTGTCGTGACTACATGTTCTGTTGAACGATAGCACGTGATCCAGATACTTGAACCCTTATATTACTATTAGATTCGAACTATGCTGTCGTAGGCCTATCTTTTAATTCCCATTCTATCCCGATCGAACTACACGTCCTATTGAAGGATATTTAATGGGTTGGCCAAACACCTTTCATTTGATACCCATATTGCCCAAAACGGTAAAATGTCCGGTGGGGGGGATTTTCGGAGATGGGGAACCACCCCGAGCACTTTGGTTGAAATTTGTATACCAAGTTCCTACTCTACTCTTAAATACCTCTCATTAGATACCCATATTGCCCAAAGCGTTGAAAGTGTCCTATTGAGTGGTTTTTTTGGGAGTGGGGGACCCCCCCGAAAACTTAGGGTGAAATTTTTATATCAAGTTCGTACTCTACTCTTAAATACCTTTCATTTGATAACCATATTGTCCCAATTGGTTCAGGTAGGTTTTGGGATGGGGCGTCCCCTCAGGTTATATGACCCTAAAATTTTGTACCAATTTCATGTTTTTGGGGTACCAAAAGATGACATACAAAATTTTGCTTAAATCGGTGCACCCATCTCCGAGATCTGGCAGGACATGGCCCAAAAATACTTGAATCCTTATATCAAAATTAAATTCGAACTTTACTGACATAGACCCATTGTCCCAATCGGTAAATATGTTCTGATGGGTGGCTTTAGGGGGTGAGGAGGCCCCTCAGACACCAAGGAATACATTTTTATGTCAACTATGTAATCTACTTTTAATTACCTTTCATTTGATACCCATATTGGTGGTTTTTGAGATGGGGATTATTTGACCCCAAATTTTCATACCAATTTCGTATTTTTGGGGTACCAAGAGGGGTCATACAAAATTTCGCTTAAATTAGTGCTTCCATCTCCGAGATTTGCCACTTTTGAAAATGGGGTAAGGGGGACGAATCCCATATGATCTTTATTAGTCTATGAACTCCCTCCAGGGTTTTAGGGTCATTTTAGTTAGGATGTTAGATGTACTCATGTACGAGTTTCTCATGAGGATTTTGGGAGCGGCAACAGTCCCAGGGTGGTGGTTGGTGGGTTAAGGTGGTTGTGTGGACCTCCGAAATGTGGTCCCAAATGTGGGATCAATGTAGTGATCTATTCCAAAATACCTTTCATTTGAGCCCCATATTGCCAGGGTCAGTAAATGTGTATATCCAAATTAGGGGTGTTTTGGGAAGTGAGGTGCTACCCCAGACCCTTAGCCCTGAAAATATATCTGCATTGTGCTCTACTCTCAAAATTATTAATTTAAACCCCATATTGCCATAGGTTTATTGCCGTCCCCCAAACACTTGGCCCCAAAATTACATACCAAGTTCGTTTTATAATATCAAATATATCAATATCAAATACCTCAGATTTTAACCCCATATGGCCATGGTCGGTAAACTTTTCCTCTTTGGGGGAAGATTTGGGGGAGGGGCTGTCCCCATATACATTTTATTTCAGCCACAAACTTATCAATTTTTCGATTTCAGTAACATTAAATTAAATTAAAATTAAATTTTTCTCCCATTTCATTCATACCATCCCTCGTTCCATCCAACACACATTGTACAATCTTGCCTATTCGGATGTAAATGGAATTTTAAAACCGTAAAGTGGACTCACTCATATCCGTAAACTTGAACTTGCCCTTATGTGAATGAAGTACAAATTTCTCGCAAGCATCGTTGAGTGAAAAGAATGTCCCCCATGCCAAAGCAAAAGACAGCATCTAAGCCATCGAGGAGATCAAAATTTCCAATGGCATGACGAAGAAATTCCAAACCATAATATCGACTTACCTTTTTGCATTGCATCCAATACCAGTAGCAGGTGAATGGTGTTGGTGGTGTGAAGATGATTATGCTGCCATTTAAGTTGACGTAGGATGATGACATATCAAGGAAGTCGTCGTCTTATAAGAAAAGAAAACTGAAAAGAAAGATGAAGAAAACAAGGAAAGTAAGTTTTAAGACAAATAAAAGAAATTAATATGTTAACCATCATATATCTCCAGTGGAAGTGGTAGTGTAAAAAGGGTTTCTATTAGACCAATTACCAGTTGCTATGTCTTAATTTGGCACCTTGACAAGGGCCTTCCTTATCTAATCGTTTGATGACTAGTATGGATTAAATGATTCTAAATTGTTTATAATTACATTCTGCCAAGGTTTAAATAAGACTTTTAAGCTATGCATCATCACAATTAATGGAATCAATGTCCTAGTGCAATGGAAACGAAGCATGGTTCGTATTGCAACTCTTCAATCAATACAAAAATTGTAAAGAAAAGGTGTGAGGAAAACTGACTATTCAGCAGAAAAATGGAAAGATATGAGAATACGCAAATTAAGATTTGGACTAAGAACAAAACAAATTTCATTTCAAGCATGATGGGGAGTGGACCAAAAACACGAGACTAGACTTGAGGTCCACAGGGAATGCCCAAGTGGATCGCATGACGGAAATTGAATACCTTCAAATCGTCCAGGTCTCTTGGACCTGAAGCCATTGGAAAAGGGCTGGTACATCGTGTAATGAGAACTTGTATTTAATTTTCCCTTTTATACCAAATGGAGGAAATCAGTCCTGGTCGACACGGATAACTGTGAGCACCATACAGGTTGGAACTTTGAGCTCCGATTTGTGTGGTGTTTATCGCTATCATTGGATGTTCAGCTGAAAACTTAATGGCGCGGTCACAGATTGTGAAAGTGATAAGCCTTGTAGATATGCGGAGAAGTTGCAAGTGAAGTCGCACACAATCAACGGTTTCGAGAGGAGAGCCTCAGTAAGGGGCCGGGTTTCCCCGGCTTTCATTTAAATGCTGATTATCTATGATACTCGAAATGACAAGGCGAGTTATTGAAGAATTTATATACCGAATCACTATCATCAGCGTTTGTTAGGGGCTGCTGGAAGTGGGCGTCATACTTAAAACAGCTCGCAACATTAAGGACTACATATGAGTTTTCACAAAACTAATGGGGCGATGGGCCAGTAACTCACACAAGAAAACTAATCACTTCTCTGAGAAAACAAAGAGTAGTAAAACTGGCCTCGTCTACGTTGACGACCCCCCAAAAACGAATTGGCCCCTTAAAATGTCCAAACTCTTTACAGAGAAGGTGCAGCATACGCACTGGCGGACGTTTTAGAAAAGTATAAGGCCAATATTACAGCCTTACAGGAAGTGCGATTTGTTGGCGGAGGCATCACAAAAACACCGAAGGGTGACGCGCTGTACTAAGCTGCCATGGTACAAAACACGAATTTGGCTGTGGATTTGTGGTTAGTTGGAGAATGAAACACCATGTCTCCAGATTTACTTCGGTGGATGAGAGACTAGCCAAAATCCGCATAGAGGCCAAAGTTCCTACCTGTACCCATGAGTCGACAGAGGACATCGACGAAGAGACCAATCATATATGTTATGAGCGTCTACAGTGAACATAAGAGCGCTTTAAGACTTTAACGTCTTCGGTGCGATGGTCGAAAAACTTTGTCTCCACATAATAACGTGCGATAATGGATTATGGTAATTGACTTCGCCGTGACAAAAACTATGGTAGTTAGCAGCACCAGATTTCAACATCCAAAAATACAGTCCACATGATTGTCCTTCGATCACGAAATAAGAAACCAAATTGACCATGTTGTAATAGATGGAAGGTGGCCACCGTAGCGCGGAAAACACAACAGGTGTCCCGATGATATAGTGGCGCAATGGCAACTCGAACAATTTTTCGAAATACCGAGGTGACAAACTTTAGGGATCTGCCAAAGGCGCCCAGACCTAGGTCCAACCTAGGGCCTTGAAATGTTGTCCACGATCTAGTTAACACTTCAACTCTAACAATTTACAATTTCAAAAAGATATCTCCCCCCGTTTTCACACGGCATATTTTTTACTAGTTTTTTCGATTTTCTACCACTGTGGGTCGGTCGGTTGGTTCTGTGGTTGGCTACAACGAGGGAATTATGGTTGTGGGCGACTTCAGTTTGGCGGCTTTCTTCGACATAGAAGGGGTTTTTAATAACGTGAATTTGGAGTCCATAAATGGCTCTGGTGGACTTGAAGGTCCCCCCTCTTTTGGTAAGTTGGGCAGATACAATGCTGTAAGGCCGGATTATCAACGCATCACTGGCAGAGGGCTCGATAAAGAAGATATTGACCAGAGGAACTCCTCAAGGAGAAGTTTTATCTTCTCTATTGTGGCTTTTGGTGATCAATGGGTTTCGGAGATCTTTCTCGAGAGAGAGAGAGAGAGAGATATCGACGTCGCACAGTCTCCCCCTGTAGAAAAAATGGGAAAAACTAGTAAAAAATATGTCGTGTGAGAAGGGGAATGATATTTAAAATTGTTAGAGCTGAAGTGCTATCGAGATCATGTGCAAAGTTTCAAGTCCCTAGGTAGTCCGGGGGGCGCCTCTTGGCAAAGTCCTTAAGTTGATCACCTCGGCATTTTGAAAAATTTTTGTGCTGCATAATCTTTATTTGTGATCCGGAATGGTTGCAAGAATTACCTTGAGTTAATGGAGCGTCATGTTCCTGACTCCCTCAGTCTGATGGCGATCTTTGTTGCCACACACCCAACTCAAATGCTTTATTTCTTACGATTTTTTTTGATTCTATCCCACTGTATTACGGTTAATTTATGACCATACCTAATGTGTTTTTATACCCACCACCGTAGGATGGGGGTATCTGACATTCTGTTTATAAAACCTCGAAATATTAATCTACAATGGCGATAAAGTATTTATATTCTTTATCGTCTTGACATTATGAGTCGCTCTATCCCCGTCCATCCGTCTGTCGAAATCACGATAGCTGTCGAATGTATAAAGCAAGCGGCTTGAAATTTTGTACAGATACTTCTTATTGAAATGGGCCATACCGGGTCATACCGATCCATACCGGCTCAGATTTGGATATAACTCCCATGTAAATAGATCTCGCGATGTGACTTCTTGAGCCCCTAGAAGCAGCAATTGTTGTCCAATTGAGCTGAAATTGTGCACTTAGGTGTTCTGTTACGACTTTCAACATTCTGGTATGTTCTGAATCGGTCTTTTACCTGATATAGCTCCCATATAAACTGATCTCCCGATTTGACATATTTCGCTTCTGAAACCCGCAATTCTTTTTCGCTTTGGCTGAAATTTTGCCCGTGGTGTTCTGTTATAACTTTTAACAACTGTGTCAAGTACGGTCAAAATCGTTCTATAACCTGATATAGCGTCCATATAAACAACAGCAGTGCTAAGTATGGTCCAAATCGGTCATAACGTGATATAGCTCTCATATAAATCGATCTCCCGATTTGACATCTTATGCCTCTGAAAGCCGCAATTTTTGTCCGAATTGGCTGAAATTTAGCATGTGTCGTTCGGTTTTGACTTGCAACAACTGTGCCAAGTACGGTCCAAATCGGTCTATAACCTAATATAGCTACCATATAAACCGATCTCACGATTTGACATTTTGAGCCCTTACAAGGCGCAATTTTTTTCCGATGTGGCTAAAATTTGCCGCGTAGAGTTCTGTAACGACTTCGAACAACTGTGCGAAGTGCGGTCCAAATCGGCCTATAACCTAATATAGCTCTCATATACACCGATCTATCGATTTGCCATCCTGAGCCCCTGAAAGCCGCAATTTTTGTCCAATTTGGCTAAAATTTTGCACATGGTGTTCTGTTACGACTTCTAACAACAGTGCTAAGTATGGTCCAAATCGGTCTATAACTTGATATAGCTACCATATAAACCGATCTCCCGATTTAACATCTTGAGCCCCTGAAAGCGGTATTTAGTCCATTTGGGTTAAAAATTCGTAGCTGATATAGTTCCTATATAAACTGATTTCCCTTATCCATGTTCAGGTCCTAGTAGCTTTAAGTTTGGTTTGTAGGGTAAAATTTTGCCCTTGAACTAAATGTATTTTGTGTCAATTTTTAACAGAATCTATTGAAGTGTTTCCCAAGATTCGGACTGGCCGAACTTGGCACGTTCTTACTTGTTTTTGTTGTCAAGCTAACAACAACATAACCACCGTTTTGCTGCAAGCGTCTTATTTACACATCCTGTCGATTTGGATTGCTACAAATATTATGAACATAATGAAGAACTAATATGTTCACGCGATCCTTGCATTATTCCATCACACTGTGGATACTCTCGTCTATCTTGTAGCCTTTTGTATTGTGTGCGGAAAATGTGAATGTAGCCAACTCATTAGGAAGCGTCAAGCGTTGCTAAATAGCTCACATAATCAATGGAAGATTGTCATAAACATTTCAATGTCATAATTGAAAAAGTCGATATGCAATTATATCGATCGACAGACAGACAGACGGAAAGCCAGAAAAAAGTAAAAGTCGTAAAGAATCAAAAGCACACAGAACACTCAGTTTAATGAATAAACGGGAGATCTGCAATCGTCCATATATATGACCAAGATGTGCTCGTGCTAAAACAGCAGCTATCAGATTTGTTCATATGCAATTGAAATTTAATATCGGATGTACAGAGACACACAACATGGAAACGAATTATTACTCGCCTATTTGGCACAGTGCAATGAAACCATTTTGTGGTTTCATTCATTAATTAAGGTGGGCAAAGAGAGAATCTATGAATTAATGGTGGAATGAAGTAAATTTCTTGGTGAACTTTGGTCTAATATTTCCAATGATTGCAGTCGTATTTGATCTACCCATGATCTGATATTAAGGGCATAGATGATGTTTCATTGGGAGATCGGTCTATATGGCATCTACAATATATCCAAATAAGCACAGTAGTTGGTTTCGGTAGCCAGATTAATTTAACAGACCGACAGGTATGAAACAATACTTGGAGTGTTTGAGAGAAAGTTCCTTCGTTAGATACATGGACCAGTCTGTGTTAATGGGGAGTATAAGCGTCGTATGCATCACGGGTTGCATACCGATTATAGGCTAGTGCAACCTATCAAAATATAACGATTTTGATAAGCTAAGCTCCAGCTTAGAAGTCTTTTGAAGGCGACCATAATAAAATTCGCCAAAGGGATAGACTTTTAACAACATATAACAACATTCAAACCGCCTTGATCTTCTGCGCTCATTCTAAAATCTCTAACACCAAGTTTCAAGGTGTCTCCCACCACTTGATCTTTCCATCGGGATTTGGGCGTCCCGGTTTGCGTGTACCACCGTGTTTGCCTTCAAAAAAAACTTCTTTGCTGAGAGCTTCATCATCCATTCTGACAACATCACCTAGCCAACGCAGCCGTTGTATTTTGATACGTGTAACTATGCTATCGTCGTCATACAGCGCATACAGCTCGTGGTTAATACGACGCCTATATTCTCCATTAATGTACACTGGACCATATATTTTACGAACAATCTTCCCCTCAAACACTCCAAGCACTACCTCGTCTGCTTTCATAAGTATCCATGCCTCAGTACCATATAACAACACGGATAGTATCAGTGTCGTGTATAATGTGATCTTCGTCTGTCAAGAGGTGGCCTTGTTTCTAAACTGCTTATTTAAACCAAAGTAGGACCGGTACTCGGTACTGGTTGGACCAGGTCATTAGAGACTGGATAAACCATATGCTAAGGAACAGGTGGATAAATTGTGTGTCCCATAACATAAATATAAGGGAGAAAGTGACACAAGGCACGCCACAGGGGGGCATTTTATCGCCACTCCTTTGGGTGACAACCATAAATAACTCATTACGGATGCTGACTGAGGAGGGATTTGAACCCGTCTGCTATGCAGACGACGTTATAATAGCTGGGGAACCAGCTATGCAGAACGGCCGAAAGGGTCTTCTGCATATGGCATATGACTGGGCTAGAACCAGGGGTCTCAATGTTAACCCAGAAAGGACTGAAATCTGTCTGTTCACGGGGAAGAAAGTGGGCCAATTTGACGCGCCACGTTTCCTCAATAAAACTATTTCGATATCTGACAAGGTCAAATACTTAGGAGTGATCTGGGATAGGAAACTTATTTGGAAGTGTCACATGCAGGAGCGTACTGAGAAGGTTCACAGACGTTGGGCACTATGTAGATGGGCCGTAGTCTCGAAATGTGGCCTGAATCAGAGGATAGTCCACTGGCTCTACAGAAGCGTGATTAGGCCAATACTTACTTACGCCTCAGTAGAAAAATTGCAACGTTAGGGCCATACAACAGGTTTAGAGAACATGTGGTCTTGGCATAGGGGGAGCGATGAGGACCACGCCCACTAGGGCAATGAAGACTATTCCAGATATCCGGCCCATTACCATACAGATTAAGTGTGAAGCAGCCACTGCGGCTTTGTGGCTGAAGGCGATGGGAGAATGGATTGAGGATGGGAGCAGCTTATACCATCGCGGTATAATCGAGGCGATGATAGAAAACCTGGGGGGAAGGGAAGAGGTTTTCGATCGGATAGCTGAGATGAACCTTGAGGTCGAGTGCGAGGCATTGCTCCCAGCAGCATAGTCTTGGATTGACGGAACCCTAGTATTGCCATCTGGAAGATCATGTTACACGGATGGATCAAAGCTAGAGGACAGAGTGGGGTCTATATTGAAAACCCAGGGACTGAGATCTGTGTTAGAATGGTTGACTATAATACGGTCCTGCAGGCGGAGATCCGAGCAATCACGGAATACGTGAGGTGGTGTGGTGCTAACGTAAGGACATCGAGTGTGAACATCTTAACGGACAATTAACAGGCCATAAGGGCAATAACAACCAGAACAGTAAGGTCACAAACAGTTTTGGAGTATAATGTCTAGGGCATGCGGGGAAGATGATGCGACGTTGAAGCATTTCCTTTGTCATTGCCCGGCTTTCGCGTCTAACAGATACCGGCACTTAGGTGGGGGCACTATACCAGACATGAAACAACTTGGGGGAGTGGCATGGAAAATAATTAAGGATTTTGTAAGTAGCACGGAATTCCTAGTTTAGATTTTTTTCTAGATTACTTTCTTTGTATTTAGAGCGCACAACAAGCCATAGTGGCATGGGACGGATTAATATCTGCAGCCTCTTTTCAACCTAACCCTAACCTAATCTATGGCAGCTATAGTATAGTTCGTCACCATTTGGTGTTATTCTGACGCCATTCCCGGTACATCGCACTTCCTCTAAGGTGGTAATATCTGCCTTGTACTTCTCCAATACATCCGCCGACGCGTATACTGCACCTTCTATATTAAGAATCCAGAAATTCTAGGTGCAGATCCGCAAATCATAGTCCTTTTTTAGTTTACGTGGGTCGTCAACGGTAGGGGGGTCCGTTTTAACTATTCCTTTGTTTTTTCAGAGTGATTCTTATAGTTTTCCGGGGGCGGGTTACTGGCCCAGCGCCACAAACGCATGGGTTTTGTGGGATCGCGCAAGTATCCCTCGATGTCGGGAGTATCTCGAGTATCATTGGCACTCAGCATTTGATTAATAGCCAGTGCCACCTGACCCCTCACTGAGACTCCGAAATAGAGACCAGGAGGAGAAAGACATTTTGAAATTAGGTTTGAGAGATTGGAGAAAGAGCGCAGAAGATCGAGACGCTTGGAAATCTTTTCTACTTTCGTCTACAGGAACAAATGTTCTGAAATGGTCAACATAGTAAGTATATAAGACAGGCAAGGCTAGATATCCATATGAATACACCATCATACTAAAGCGATTCGAGGTTTCTTTTTGTATTTAGAGCGCACAATAAGCCAATTACTAGCTTAGGTGTATTTCCATAGTGGCATGGGTGGGATTAATATGTGCATCCTCTTTTCAACCTAACCTAACCATAGCGACTTGCATATTTCCTCCCCTGAAAGCCATTCCTCATTTCAGAAATGAAAAAAAAGGGAGAATCTATGACAATTCCAAAGCTGTTGCGAGTTTCAAAGCTTCTTTATAGGTTTCGTAACACTGTTGCAAATAACTTTGCATCCCATTCATTCATTTCTATGCGCTTTTGGACATTAAGATGAAGGCGAGAAGATAGATGATAAAGCTGCTGCTGCTATTGCTGCTTTTGCTGTTATTGCTGCACTAAATGGCATCCTCTCACCAGCATTTGTTGCTGATCGCCCAGTGTTGGTGATATTTTTATTCAATGGCATTATGGTGGCTCAAACACGCACACATACACACTCACTCACTGTATAGATGGATGATGGACTTTATGTTGCCAGCTTCTTGATTTCATTGTT